>NW_027207569.1:0-227062 GCF_963455315.2 Globicephala melas | reverse complement strand
GCTCGCGGCGTTCGCGGCTATCTCCGCCCCCGCCCGGCACAGCTGCAAGCCCCACCTCCTCAGGTCTCTCCCACCACAGCCAGCGTCTGATGGGGCGCTCCCCGCCTGCCTGAGCGGCCAGGCGGCCAGAAGGCGTCCCTGGAAGGCAGAGGCACGCCAGACGCTCCGGGGGTGGCCTGACGGGAACCAGACGTGGCCGCGGACCCGGGGGCCGTCCGTGCGCCCCTTGAGCCCCTCGACCTGCACCTGGCCGCCCCCACTGCAGCCCAGCCCCGTCGCCGCCACCTGTCTGCCGGGCTGGCTCTCCACAGCTCCATGCGGAAAAAGCCGCCCCTCCGCCGTTTCGCCATGGCCCGAGGCGGGAGCGGGATCGAGGGCCCAGGCCGCTCCCCCGGGCCTGCCGGCCACCTGGGGCGGGGTCCTGAGCTCGGACGGTGGCGTGGGGGCGAGGGTGGCGTTTCTGGGTCTTAGGGGCCGTGCCAACTCAATGGTGGCTCCCAGTGGCTTCGGGCCAGCTTCTGTCGGGCAGGAGGGCCGGCCCGGTCTGCGTCTGAGCTGCGCCTAGCGCATCGTGGGCGGGCAGGTGGGATGCCCAAGGGCCCGCGGTCCCCGGGCCCGGAAGCCTCCTGGGCCACATCCCCGTGAGCGTCCTGCGGGATCTGGGGCGGGGCGCCAAGCGCCGAAAAGTTTGCTGGCTCCCGCCCGCCCTGGGCTGGGTGGTCGCCAGCACCTCCGCCACCCCCAGGTGCCCGAGACCTCCGTTCCCCTGCCTAGGCGGGCGGCGGGGCCCTGCCGGGACGGGCGGGCCGCTGGGCTGACGGTAAGGCCCAAGCGCCTGCTAAGCTGCGCCTCAAGAGGCAGCCCGCGACCGCGCCGGCATCCACTGCCGAAGCAGCCTAGAAGGGCCCGATCTCGCCGCGATCGCGGAAGCTAAGCAGGGTCGGGCCTGGTTAGAACTTGGATGGGAGACCTCTTTGGAAGACCGGGTGCTCTAGGCTTTTTGCCTCCCGCTCCGCCTTCTCCTTTTGGCGCTCGTGGCATTCGCGGCTATCTCCGCCCCCGCCCGGCACAGCTGCAAGCCCCACCTCCTCAGGTCTCTCCCACCACAGCCAGCGTCTGATGGGGCGCTCCCCGCCTGCCTGAGCGGCCAGGCGGCCAGAAGGCGTCCCTGGAAGGCAGAGGCACGCCAGACGCTCCGGGGGTGGCCTGACGGGAACCAGACGTGGCCGCGGACCCGGGGGCCGTCCGTGCGCCCCTTGAGCCCCTCGACCTGCACCTGGCCGCCCCCACTGCAGCCCAGCCCTGTCGCCGCCACCTGTCTGCCGGGCTGGCTCTCCACAGCTCCATGCGGAAAAAGCCGCCCCTCCGCCGTTTCGCCATGGTCCGAGGCGGGAGCGGGATCGAGGGCCCAGGCCGCTTCCCCGGGCCTGCCGGCCACCTGGGGCGGGGTCCTGAGCTCGGACGGTGGCGTGGGGGCGAGGGTGGCGTTGCTGGGTCTTAGGGGCCGTGCCAACTCAATGGTGGCTCCCAGTGGCTTCGGGCCAGCTTCTGTCGGGCAGGAGGGCCGGCCCGGTCTGCGTCTGAGCTGCGCCTAGCGCATCGTGGGCGGGCAGGTGGGATGCCCAAGGGCCCGCGGTCCCCGGGCCCGGAAGCCTCCTGGGCCACATCCCCGTGAGCGTCCTGCGGGATCTGGGGCGGGGCGCCAAGCGCCGAAAAGTTTGCTGGCTCCCGCCCGCCCTGGGCTGGGTGGTCGCCAGCACCTCCGCCACCCCCAGGTGCCCGAGACCTCCGTTCCCCTGCCTAGGCGGGCGGCGGGGCCCTGCCGGGACGGGCGGGCCGCTGGGCTGACGGTAAGGCCCAAGCGCCTGCTAAGCTGCGCCTCAAGAGGCAGCCCGCGACCCCGCCGGCATCCACTGCCGAAGCAGCCTAGAAGGGCCCGATCTCGCCGCGATCGCGGAAGCTAAGCAGGGTCGGGCCTGGTTAGAACTTGGATGGGAGACCTCTAGGGAAGACCGGGTGCTCTAGGCTTTTTGCCTCCCGCTCCGCCTTCTCCTTTTGGCGCTCGCGGCGTTCGCGGCTATCTCCGCCCCCGCCCGGCACAGCTGCAAGCCCCACCTCCTCAGGTCTCTCCCACCACAGCCAGCGTCTGATGGGGCGCTCCCCGCCTGCCTGAGCGGCCAGGCGGCCAGAAGGCGTCCCTGGAAGGCAGAGGCGCGCCAGACGCTCCGGGGGTGGCCTGACGGGAACCAGACGTGGCCGCGGACCCGGGGGCCGTCCGTGCGCCCCTTGAGCCCCTCGACCTGCACCTGGCCGCCCCCACTGCAGCCCAGCCCCGTCGCCGCCACCTGTCTGCCGGGCTGGCTCTCCACAGCTCCATACGGAAAAAGCCGCCCCTCCGCCGTTTCGCCATGGCCCGAGGCGGGAGCGGGATCGAGGGCCCAGGCTGCTTCCCCGGGCCTGCCGGCCACCTGGGGCGGGGTCCTGAGCTCGGACGGTGGCGTGGGGGCGAGGGTGGCGTTGCTGGGTCTTAGGGGCCGTGCCAACTCAATGGTGGCTCCCAGTGGCTTCGGGCCAGCTTCTGTCGGGCAGGAGGGCCGGCCCGGTCTGCGTCTGAGCTGCGCCTAGCGCATCGTGGGCGGGCAGGTGGGATGCCCAAGGGCCCGCGGTCCCCGGGCCCGGAAGCCTCCTGGGCCACATCCCCGTGAGCGTCCTGCGGGATCTGGGGCGGGGCGCCAAGCGCCGAAAAGTTTGCTGGCTCCCGCCCGCCCTGGGCTGGGTGGTCGCCAGCACCTCCGCCACCCCCAGGTGCCCGAGACCTCCGTTCCCCTGCCTAGGCGGGCGGCGGGGCCCTGCCGGGACGGGCGGGCCGCTGGGCTGACGGTAAGGCCCAAGCGCCTGCTAAGCTGCGCCTCAAGAGGCAGCCCGCGACCCTGCCGGCATCCACTGCCGAAGCAGCCTAGAAGGGCCCGATCTCGCCGCGATCGCGGAAGCTAAGCAGGGTCGGGCCTGGTTAGAACTTGGATGGGAGACCTCTAGGGAAGACCGGGTGCTCTAGGCTTTTTGCCTCCCGCTCCGCCTTCTCCTTTTGGCGCTCGCGGCGTTCGCGGCTATCTCCGCCCCCGCCCGGCACAGCTGCAAGCCCCACCTCCTCAGGTCTCTCCCACCACAGCCAGCGTCTGATGGGGCGCTCCCCGCCTGCCTGAGCGGCCAGGCGGCCAGAAGGCGTCCCTGGAAGGCAGAGGCGCGCCAGACGCTCCGGGGGTGGCCTGACGGGAACCAGACGTGGCCGCGGACCCGGGGGCCGTCCGTGCGCCCCTTGAGCCCCTCGACCTGCACCTGGCCGCCCCCACTGCAGCCCAGCCCCGTCGCCGCCACCTGTCTGCCGGGCTGGCTCTCCACAGCTCCATACGGAAAAAGCCGCCCCTCCGCCGTTTCGCCATGGCCCGAGGCGGGAGCGGGATCGAGGGCCCAGGCCGCTTCCCCGGGCCTGCCGGCCACCTGGGGCGGGGTCCTGAGCTCGGACGGTGGCGTGGGGGCGAGGGTGGCGTTGCTGGGTCTTAGGGGCCGTGCCAACTCAATGGTGGCTCCCAGTGGCTTCGGGCCAGCTTCTGTCGGGCAGGAGGGCCGGCCCGGTCTGCGTCTGAGCTGCGCCTAGCGCATCGTGGGCGGGCAGGTGGGATGCCCAAGGGCCCGCGGTCCCCGGGCCCGGAAGCCTCCTGGGCCACATCCCCGTGAGCGTCCTGCGGGATCTGGGGCGGGGCGCCAAGTGCCGAAAAGTTTGCTGGCTCCCGCCCGCCCTGGGCTGGGTGGTCGCCAGCACCTCCGCCACCCCCAGGTGCCCGAGACCTCCGTTCCCCTGCCTAGGCGGGCGGCGGGGCCCTGCCGGGACGGGCGGGCCGCTGGGCTGACGGTAAGGCCCAAGCGCCTGCTAAGCTGCGCCTCAAGAGGCAGCCCGCGACCGCGCCGGCATCCACTGCCGAAGCAGCCTAGAAGGGCCCGATCTCGCCGCGATCGCGGAAGCTAAGCAGGGTCGGGCCTGGTTAGAACTTGGATGGGAGACCTCTAGGGAAGACCGGGTGCTCTAGGCTTTTTGCCTCCCGCTCCGCCTTCTCCTTTTGGCGCTCGCGGCGTTCGCGGCTATCTCCGCCCCCGCCCGGCACAGCTGCAAGCCCCACCTCCTCAGGTCTCTCCCACCACAGCCAGCGTCTGATGGGGCGCTCCCCGCCTGCCTGAGCGGCCAGGCGGCCAGAAGGCGTCCCTGGAAGGCAGAGGCGCGCCAGACGCTCCGGGGGTGGCCTGACGGGAACCAGACGTGGCCGCGGACCCGGGGGCCGTCCGTGCGCCCCTTGAGCCCCTCGACCTGCACCTGGCCGCCCCCACTGCAGCCCAGCCCCGTCGCCGCCACCTGTCTGCCGGGCTGGCTCTCCACAGCTCCATACGGAAAAAGCCGCCCCTCCGCCGTTTCGCCATGGCCCGAGGCGGGAGCGGGATCGAGGGCCCAGGCCGCTTCCCCGGGCCTGCCGGCCACCTGGGGCGGGGTCCTGAGCTCGGACGGTGGCGTGGGGGCGAGGGTGGCGTTGCTGGGTCTTAGGGGCCGTGCCAACTCAATGGTGGCTCCCAGTGGCTTCGGGCCAGCTTCTGTCGGGCAGGAGGGCCGGCCCGGTCTGCGTCTGAGCTGCGCCTAGCGCATCGTGGGCGGGCAGGTGGGATGCCCAAGGGCCCGCGGTCCCCGGGCCCGGAAGCCTCCTGGGCCACATCCCCGTGAGCGTCCTGCGGGATCTGGGGCGGGGCGCCAAGCGCCGAAAAGTTTGCTGGCTCCCGCCCGCCCTGGGCTGGGTGGTCGCCAGCACCTCCGCCACCCCCAGGTGCCCGAGACCTCCGTTCCCCTGCCTAGGCGGGCGGCGGGGCCCTGCCGGGACGGGCGGGCCGCTGGGCTGACGGTAAGGCCCAAGCGCCTGCTAAGCTGCGCCTCAAGAGGCAGCCCGCGACCCCACCGGCATCCACTGCCGAAGCAGCCTAGAAGGGCCCGATCTCGCCGCGATCGCGGAAGCTAAGCAGGGTCGGGCCTGGTTAGAACTTGGATGGGAGACCTCTAGGGAAGACCGGGTGCTCTAGGCTTTTTGCCTCCCGCTCCGCCTTCTCCTTTTGGCGCTCGCGGCGTTCGCGGCTATCTCCGCCCCCGCCCGGCACAGCTGCAAGCCCCACCTCCTCAGGTCTCTCCCACCACAGCCAGCGTCTGATGGGGCGCTCCCCGCCTGCCTGAGCGGCCAGGCGGCCAGAAGGCGTCCCTGGAAGGCAGAGGCGCGCCAGACGCTCCGGGGGTGGCCTGACGGGAACCAGACGTGGCCGCGGACCCGGGGGCCGTCCGTGCGCCCCTTGAGCCCCTCGACCTGCACCTGGCCGCCCCCACTGCAGCCCAGCCCCGTCGCCGCCACCTGTCTGCCGGGCTGGCTCTCCACAGCTCCATACGGAAAAAGCCGCCCCTCCGCTGTTTCGCCATGGCCCGAGGCGGGAGCGGGATCGAGGGCCCAGGCCGCTTCCCCGGGCCTGCCGGCCACCTGGGGCGGGGTCCTGAGCTCGGACGGTGGCGTGGGGGCGAGGGTGGCGTTGCTGGGTCTTAGGGGCCGTGCCAACTCAATGGTGGCTCCCAGTGGCTTCGGGCCAGCTTCTGTCGGGCAGGAGGGCCGGCCCGGTCTGCGTCTGAGCTGCGCCTAGCGCATCGTGGGCGGGCAGGTGGGATGCCCAAGGGCCCGCGGTCCCCGGGCCCGGAAGCCTCCTGGGCCACATCCCCGTGAGCGTCCTGCGGGATCTGGGGCGGGGCGCCAAGCGCCGAAAAGTTTGCTGGCTCCCGCCCGCCCTGGGCTGGGTGGTCGCCAGCACCTCCGCCACCCCCAGGTGCCCGAGACCTCCGTTCCCCTGCCTAGGCGGGCGGCGGGGCCCTGCCGGGACGGGCGGGCCGCTGGGCTGACGGTAAGGCCCAAGCGCCTGCTAAGCTGCGCCTCAAGAGGCAGCCCGCGACCCCGCCGGCATCCACTGCCGAAGCAGCCTAGAAGGGCCCGATCTCGCCGCGATCGCGGAAGCTAAGCAGGGTCGGGCCTGGTTAGAACTTGGATGGGAGACCTCTAGGGAAGACCGGGTGCTCTAGGCTTTTTGCCTCCCGCTCCGCCTTCTCCTTTTGGCGCTCGCGGCGTTCGCGGCTATCTCCGCCCCCGCCCGGCACAGCTGCAAGCCCCACCTCCTCAGGTCTCTCCCACCACAGCCAGCGTCTGATGGGGCGCTCCCCGCCTGCCTGAGCGGCCAGGCGGCCAGAAGGCGTCCCTGGAAGGCAGAGGCGCGCCAGACGCTCCGGGGGTGGCCTGACGGGAACCAGACGTGGCCGCGGACCCGGGGGCCGTCCGTGCGCCCCTTGAGCCCCTCGACCTGCACCTGGCCGCCCCCACTGCAGCCCAGCCCCGTCGCCGCCACCTGTCTGCCGGGCTGGCTCTCCACAGCTCCATACGGAAAAAGCCGCCCCTCCGCCGTTTCGCCATGGCCCGAGGCGGGAGCGGGATCGAGGGCCCAGGCTGCTTCCCCGGGCCTGCCGGCCACCTGGGGCGGGGTCCTGAGCTCGGACGGTGGCGTGGGGGCGAGGGTGGCGTTGCTGGGTCTTAGGGGCCGTGCCAACTCAATGGTGGCTCCCAGTGGCTTCGGGCCAGCTTCTGTCGGGCAGGAGGGCCGGCCCGGTCTGCGTCTGAGCTGCGCCTAGCGCATCGTGGGCGGGCAGGTGGGATGCCCAAGGGCCCGCGGTCCCCGGGCCCGGAAGCCTCCTGGGCCACATCCCCGTGAGCGTCCTGCGGGATCTGGGGCGGGGCGCCAAGCGCCGAAAAGTTTGCTGGCTCCCGCCCGCCCTGGGCTGGGTGGTCGCCAGCACCTCCGCCACCCCCAGGTGCCCGAGACCTCCGTTCCCCTGCCTAGGCGGGCGGCGGGGCCCTGCCGGGACGGGCGGGCCGCTGGGCTGACGGTAAGGCCCAAGCGCCTGCTAAGCTGCGCCTCAAGAGGCAGCCCGCGACCCTGCCGGCATCCACTGCCGAAGCAGCCTAGAAGGGCCCGATCTCGCCGCGATCGCGGAAGCTAAGCAGGGTCGGGCCTGGTTAGAACTTGGATGGGAGACCTCTAGGGAAGACCGGGTGCTCTAGGCTTTTTGCCTCCCGCTCCGCCTTCTCCTTTTGGCGCTCGCGGCGTTCGCGGCTATCTCCGCCCCCGCCCGGCACAGCTGCAAGCCCCACCTCCTCAGGTCTCTCCCACCACAGCCAGCGTCTGATGGGGCGCTCCCCGCCTGCCTGAGCGGCCAGGCGGCCAGAAGGCGTCCCTGGAAGGCAGAGGCGCGCCAGACGCTCCGGGGGTGGCCTGACGGGAACCAGACGTGGCCGCGGACCCGGGGGCCGTCCGTGCGCCCCTTGAGCCCCTCGACCTGCACCTGGCCGCCCCCACTGCAGCCCAGCCCCGTCGCCGCCACCTGTCTGCCGGGCTGGCTCTCCACAGCTCCATACGGAAAAAGCCGCCCCTCCGCCGTTTCGCCATGGCCCGAGGCGGGAGCGGGATCGAGGGCCCAGGCCGCTTCCCCGGGCCTGCCGGCCACCTGGGGCGGGGTCCTGAGCTCGGACGGTGGCGTGGGGGCGAGGGTGGTGTTGCTGGGTCTTAGGGGCCGTGCCAACTCAATGGTGGCTCCCAGTGGCTTCGGGCCAGCTTCTGTCGGGCAGGAGGGCCGGCCCGGTCTGCGTCTGAGCTGCGCCTAGCGCATCGTGGGCGGGCAGGTGGGATGCCCAAGGGCCCGCGGTCCCCGGGCCCGGAAGCCTCCTGGGCCACATCCCCGTGAGCGTCCTGCGGGATCTGGGGCGGGGCGCCAAGCGCCGAAAAGTTTGCTGGCTCCCGCCCGCCCTGGGCTGGGTGGTCGCCAGCACCTCCGCCACCCCCAGGTGCCCGAGACCTCCGTTCCCCTGCCTAGGCGGGCGGCGGGGCCCTGCCGGGACGGGCGGGCCGCTGGGCTGACGGTAAGGCCCAAGCGCCTGCTAAGCTGCGCCTCAAGAGGCAGCCCGCGACCCCGCCGGCATCCACTGCCGAAGCAGCCTAGAAGGGCCCGATCTCGCCGCGATCGCGGAAGCTAAGCAGGGTCGGGCCTGGTTAGAACTTGGATGGGAGACCTCTAGGGAAGACCGGGTGCTCTAGGCTTTTTGCCTCCCGCTCCGCCTTCTCCTTTTGGCGCTCGCGGCGTTCGCGGCTATCTCCGCCCCCGCCCGGCACAGCTGCAAGCCCCACCTCCTCAGGTCTCTCCCACCACAGCCAGCGTCTGATGGGGCGCTCCCCGCCTGTCTGAGCGGCCAGGCGGCCAGAAGGCGTCCCTGGAAGGCAGAGGCGCGCCAGACGCTCCGGGGGTGGCCTGACGGGAACCAGACGTGGCCGCGGACCCGGGGGCCGTCCGTGCGCCCCTTGAGCCCCTCGACCTGCACCTGGCCGCCCCCACTGCAGCCCAGCCCCGTCGCCGCCACCTGTCTGCCGGGCTGGCTCTCCACAGCTCCATACGGAAAAAGCCGCCCCTCCGCCGTTTCGCCATGGCCCGAGGCGGGAGCGGGATCGAGGGCCCAGGCCGCTTCCCCGGGCCTGCCGGCCACCTGGGGCGGGGTCCTGAGCTCGGACGGTGGCGTGGGGGCGAGGGTGGCGTTGCTGGGTCTTAGGGGCCGTGCCAACTCAATGGTGGCTCCCAGTGGCTTCGGGCCAGCTTCTGTCGGGCAGGAGGGCCGGCCCGGTCTGCGTCTGAGCTGCGCCTAGCGCATCGTGGGCGGGCAGGTGGGATGCCCAAGGGCCCGCGGTCCCCGGGCCCGGAAGCCTCCTGGGCCACATCCCCGTGAGCGTCCTGCGGGATCTGGGGCGGGGCGCCAAGCGCCGAAAAGTTTGCTGGCTCCCGCCCGCCCTGGGCTGGGTGGTCGCCAGCACCTCCGCCACCCCCAGGTGCCCGAGACCTCCGTTCCCCTGCCTAGGCGGGCGGCGGGGCCCTGCCGGGACGGGCGGGCCGCTGGGCTGACGGTAAGGCCCAAGCGCCTGCTAAGCTGCGCCTCAAGAGGCAGCCCGCGACCCCGCCGGCATCCACTGCCGAAGCAGCCTAGAAGGGCCCGATCTCGCCGCGATCGCGGAAGCTAAGCAGGGTCGGGCCTGGTTAGAACTTGGATGGGAGACCTCTAGGGAAGACCGGGTGCTCTAGGCTTTTTGCCTCCCGCTCCGCCTTCTCCTTTTGGCGCTCGCGGCGTTCGCGGCTATCTCCGCCCCCGCCCGGCACAGCTGCAAGCCCCACCTCCTCAGGTCTCTCCCACCACAGCCAGCGTCTGATGGGGCGCTCCCCGCCTGCCTGAGCGGCCAGGCGGCCAGAAGGCGTCCCTGGAAGGCAGAGGCGCGCCAGACGCTCCGGGGGTGGCCTGACGGGAACCAGACGTGGCCGCGGACCCGGGGGCCGTCCGTGCGCCCCTTGAGCCCCTCGACCTGCACCTGGCCGCCCCCACTGCAGCCCAGCCCCGTCGCCGCCACCTGTCTGCCGGGCTGGCTCTCCACAGCTCCATACGGAAAAAGCCGCCCCTCCGCCGTTTCGCCATGGCCCGAGGCGGGAGCGGGATCGAGGGCCCAGGCCGCTTCCCCGGGCCTGCCGGCCACCTGGGGCGGGGTCCTGAGCTCGGACGGTGGCGTGGGGGCGAGGGTGGCGTTGCTGGGTCTTAGGGGCCGTGCCAACTCAATGGTGGCTCCCAGTGGCTTCGGGCCAGCTTCTGTCGGGCAGGAGGGCCGGCCCGGTCTGCGTCTGAGCTGCGCCTAGCGCATCGTGGGCGGGCAGGTGGGATGCCCAAGGGCCCGCGGTCCCCGGGCCCGGAAGCCTCCTGGGCCACATCCCCGTGAGCGTCCTGCGGGATCTGGGGCGGGGCGCCAAGCGCCGAAAAGTTTGCTGGCTCCCGCCCGCCCTGGGCTGGGTGGTCGCCAGCACCTCCGCCACCCCCAGGTGCCCGAGACCTCCGTTCCCCTGCCTAGGCGGGCGGCGGGGCCCTGCCGGGACGGGCGGGCCGCTGGGCTGACGGTAAGGCCCAAGCGCCTGCTAAGCTGCGCCTCAAGAGGCAGCCCGCGACCCCGCCGTCATCCACTGCCGAAGCAGCCTAGAAGGGCCCGATCTCGCCGCGATCGCGGAAGCTAAGCAGGGTCGGGCCTGGTTAGAACTTGGATGGGAGACCTCTAGGGAAGACCGGGTGCTCTAGGCTTTTTGCCTCCCGCTCCGCCTTCTCCTTTTGGCGCTCGCGGCGTTCGCGGCTATCTCCGCCCCCGCCCGGCACAGCTGCAAGCCCCACCTCCTCAGGTCTCTCCCACCACAGCCAGCGTCTGATGGGGCGCTCCCCGCCTGCCTGAGCGGCCAGGCGGCCAGAAGGCGTCCCTGGAAGGCAGAGGCGCGCCAGACGCTCCGGGGGTGGCCTGACGGGAACCAGACGTGGCCGCGGACCCGGGGGCCGTCCGTGCGCCCCTTGAGCCCCTCGACCTGCACCTGGCCGCCCCCACTGCAGCCCAGCCCCGTCGCCGCCACCTGTCTGCCGGGCTGGCTCTCCACAGCTCCATACGGAAAAAGCCGCCCCTCCGCCGTTTCGCCATGGCCCGAGGCGGGAGCGGGATCGAGGGCCCAGGCCGCTTCCCCGGGCCTGCCGGCCACCTGGGGCGGGGTCCTGAGCTCGGACGGTGGCGTGGGGGCGAGGGTGGCGTTGCTGGGTCTTAGGGGCCGTGCCAACTCAATGGTGGCTCCCAGTGGCTTCGGGCCAGCTTCTGTCGGGCAGGAGGGCCGGCCCGGTCTGCGTCTGAGCTGCGCCTAGCGCATCGTGGGCGGGCAGGTGGGATGCCCAAGGGCCCGCGGTCCCCGGGCCCGGAAGCCTCCTGGGCCACATCCCCGTGAGCGTCCTGCGGGATCTGGGGCGGGGCGCCAAGTGCCGAAAAGTTTGCTGGCTCCCGCCCGCCCTGGGCTGGGTGGTCGCCAGCACCTCCGCCACCCCCAGGTGCCCGAGACCTCCGTTCCCCTGCCTAGGCGGGCGGCGGGGCCCTGCCGGGACGGGCGGGCCGCTGGGCTGACGGTAAGGCCCAAGCGCCTGCTAAGCTGCGCCTCAAGAGGCAGCCCGCGACCGCGCCGGCATCCACTGCCGAAGCAGCCTAGAAGGGCCCGATCTCGCCGCGATCGCGGAAGCTAAGCAGGGTCGGGCCTGGTTAGAACTTGGATGGGAGACCTCTAGGGAAGACCGGGTGCTCTAGGCTTTTTGCCTCCCGCTCCGCCTTCTCCTTTTGGCGCTCGCGGCGTTCGCGGCTATCTCCGCCCCCGCCCGGCACAGCTGCAAGCCCCACCTCCTCAGGTCTCTCCCACCACAGCCAGCGTCTGATGGGGCGCTCCCCGCCTGCCTGAGCGGCCAGGCGGCCAGAAGGCGTCCCTGGAAGGCAGAGGCGCGCCAGACGCTCCGGGGGTGGCCTGACGGGAACCAGACGTGGCCGCGGACCCGGGGGCCGTCCGTGCGCCCCTTGAGCCCCTCGACCTGCACCTGGCCGCCCCCACTGCAGCCCAGCCCCGTCGCCGCCACCTGTCTGCCGGGCTGGCTCTCCACAGCTCCATACGGAAAAAGCCGCCCCTCCGCCGTTTCGCCATGGCCCGAGGCGGGAGCGGGATCGAGGGCCCAGGCCGCTTCCCCGGGCCTGCCGGCCACCTGGGGCGGGGTCCTGAGCTCGGACGGTGGCGTGGGGGCGAGGGTGGCGTTGCTGGGTCTTAGGGGCCGTGCCAACTCAATGGTGGCTCCCAGTGGCTTCGGGCCAGCTTCTGTCGGGCAGGAGGGCCGGCCCGGTCTGCGTCTGAGCTGCGCCTAGCGCATCGTGGGCGGGCAGGTGGGATGCCCAAGGGCCCGCGGTCCCCGGGCCCGGAAGCCTCCTGGGCCACATCCCCGTGAGCGTCCTGCGGGATCTGGGGCGGGGCGCCAAGCGCCGAAAAGTTTGCTGGCTCCCGCCCGCCCTGGGCTGGGTGGTCGCCAGCACCTCCGCCACCCCCAGGTGCCCGAGACCTCCGTTCCCCTGCCTAGGCGGGCGGCGGGGCCCTGCCGGGACGGGCGGGCCGCTGGGCTGACGGTAAGGCCCAAGCGCCTGCTAAGCTGCGCCTCAAGAGGCAGCCCGCGACCCCACCGGCATCCACTGCCGAAGCAGCCTAGAAGGGCCCGATCTCGCCGCGATCGCGGAAGCTAAGCAGGGTCGGGCCTGGTTAGAACTTGGATGGGAGACCTCTAGGGAAGACCGGGTGCTCTAGGCTTTTTGCCTCCCGCTCCGCCTTCTCCTTTTGGCGCTCGCGGCGTTCGCGGCTATCTCCGCCCCCGCCCGGCACAGCTGCAAGCCCCACCTCCTCAGGTCTCTCCCACCACAGCCAGCGTCTGATGGGGCGCTCCCCGCCTGCCTGAGCGGCCAGGCGGCCAGAAGGCGTCCCTGGAAGGCAGAGGCGCGCCAGACGCTCCGGGGGTGGCCTGACGGGAACCAGACGTGGCCGCGGACCCGGGGGCCGTCCGTGCGCCCCTTGAGCCCCTCGACCTGCACCTGGCCGCCCCCACTGCAGCCCAGCCCCGTCGCCGCCACCTGTCTGCCGGGCTGGCTCTCCACAGCTCCATACGGAAAAAGCCGCCCCTCCGCTGTTTCGCCATGGCCCGAGGCGGGAGCGGGATCGAGGGCCCAGGCCGCTTCCCCGGGCCTGCCGGCCACCTGGGGCGGGGTCCTGAGCTCGGACGGTGGCGTGGGGGCGAGGGTGGCGTTGCTGGGTCTTAGGGGCCGTGCCAACTCAATGGTGGCTCCCAGTGGCTTCGGGCCAGCTTCTGTCGGGCAGGAGGGCCGGCCCGGTCTGCGTCTGAGCTGCGCCTAGCGCATCGTGGGCGGGCAGGTGGGATGCCCAAGGGCCCGCGGTCCCCGGGCCCGGAAGCCTCCTGGGCCACATCCCCGTGAGCGTCCTGCGGGATCTGGGGCGGGGCGCCAAGCGCCGAAAAGTTTGCTGGCTCCCGCCCGCCCTGGGCTGGGTGGTCGCCAGCACCTCCGCCACCCCCAGGTGCCCGAGACCTCCGTTCCCCTGCCTAGGCGGGCGGCGGGGCCCTGCCGGGACGGGCGGGCCGCTGGGCTGACGGTAAGGCCCAAGCGCCTGCTAAGCTGCGCCTCAAGAGGCAGCCCGCGACCCCGCCGGCATCCACTGCCGAAGCAGCCTAGAAGGGCCCGATCTCGCCGCGATCGCGGAAGCTAAGCAGGGTCGGGCCTGGTTAGAACTTGGATGGGAGACCTCTAGGGAAGACCGGGTGCTCTAGGCTTTTTGCCTCCCGCTCCGCCTTCTCCTTTTGGCGCTCGCGGCGTTCGCGGCTATCTCCGCCCCCGCCCGGCACAGCTGCAAGCCCCACCTCCTCAGGTCTCTCCCACCACAGCCAGTGTCTGATGGGGCGCTCCCCGCCTGCCTGAGCGGCCAGGCGGCCAGAAGGCGTCCCTGGAAGGCAGTGGCGCGCCAGACGCTCCGGGGGTGGCCTGACGGGAACCAGACGTGGCCGCGGACCCGGGGGCCGTCCGTGCGCCCCTTGAGCCCCTCGACCTGCACCTGGCCGCCCCCACTGCAGCCCAGCCCCGTCGCCGCCACCTGTCTGCCGGGCTGGCTCTCCACAGCTCCATACGGAAAAAGCCGCCCCTCCGCCGTTTCGCCATGGCCCGAGGCGGGAGCGGGATCGAGGGCCCAGGCCGCTTCCCCGGGCCTGCCGGCCACCTGGGGCGGGGTCCTGAGCTCGGACGGTGGCGTGGGGGCGAGGGTGGCGTTGCTGGGTCTTAGGGGCCGTGCCAACTCAATGGTGGCTCCCAGTGGCTTCGGGCCAGCTTCTGTCGGGCAGGAGGGCCGGCCCGGTCTGCGTCTGAGCTGCGCCTAGCGCATCGTGGGCGGGCAGGTGGGATGCCCAAGGGCCCGCGGTCCCCGGGCCCGGAAGCCTCCTGGGCCACATCCCCGTGAGCGTCCTGCGGGATATGGGGCGGGGCGCCAAGCGCCGAAAAGTTTGCTGGCTCCCGCCCGCCCTGGGCTGGGTGGTCGCCAGCACCTCCGCCACCCCCAGGTGCCCGAGACCTCCGTTCCCCTGCGTAGGCGGGCGGCGGGGCCCTGCCGGGACGGGCGGGCCGCTGGGCTGACGGTAAGGCCCAAGCGCCTGCTAAGCTGCGCCTCAAGAGGCAGCCCGCGACCCCGCCGGCATCCACTGCCGAAGCAGCCTAGAAGGGCCCGATCTCGCCGCGATCGCGGAAGCTAAGCAGGGTCGGGCCTGGTTAGAACTTGGATGGGAGACCTCTAGGGAAGACCGGGTGCTCTAGGCTTTTTGCCTCCCGCTCCGCCTTCTCCTTTTGGCGCTCGCGGCGTTCGCGGCTATCTCCGCCCCCGCCCGGCACAGCTGCAAGCCCCACCTCCTCAGGTCTCTCCCACCACAGCCAGCGTCTGATGGGGCGCTCCCCGCCTGCCTGAGCGGCCAGGCGGCCAGAAGGCGTCCCTGGAAGGCAGAGGCGCGCCAGACGCTCCGGGGGTGGCCTGACGGGAACCAGACGTGGCCGCGGACCCGGGGGCCGTCCGTGCGCCCCTTGAGCCCCTCGACCTGCACCTGGCCGCCCCCACTGCAGCCCAGCCCCGTCGCCGCCACCTGTCTGCCGGGCTGGCTCTCCACAGCTCCATACGGAAAAAGCCGCCCCTCCGCCGTTTCGCCATGGCCCGAGGCGGGAGCGGGATCGAGGGCCCAGGCCGCTTCCCCGGGCCTGCCGGCCACCTGGGGTGGGGTCCTGAGCTCGGACGGTGGCGTGGGGGCAAGGGTGGCGTTGCTGGGTCTTAGGGGCCGTGCCAACTCAATGGTGGCTCCCAGTGGCTTCGGGCCAGCTTCTGTCGGGCAGGAGGGCCGGCCCGGTCTGCGTCTGAGCTGCGCCTAGCGCATCGTGGGCGGGCAGGTGGGATGCCCAAGGGCCCGCGGTCCCCGGGCCCGGAAGCCTCCTGGGTCACATCCCCGTGAGCATCCTGCGGGATCTGGGGCGGGGCGCCAAGCGCCGAAAAGTTTGCTGGCTCCCGCCCGCCCTGGGCTGGGTGGTCGCCAGCACCTCCGCCACCCCCAGGTGCCCGAGACCTCCGTTCCCCTGCCTAGGCGGGCGGCGGGGCCCTGCCGGGACGGGCGGGCCGCTGGGCTGACGGTAAGGCCCAAGCGCCTGCTAAGCTGCGCCTCAAGAGGCAGCCCGCGACCGCGCCGGCATCCACTGCCGAAGCAGCCTAGAAGGGCCCGATCTCGCCGCGATCGCGGAAGCTAAGCAGGGTCGGGCCTGGTTAGAACTTGGATGGGAGACCTCTAGGGAAGACCGGGTGCTCTAGGCTTTTTGCCTCCCGCTCCGCCTTCTCCTTTTGGCGCTCGCGGCGTTCGCGGCTATCTCCGCCCCCGCCCGGCACAGCTGCAAGCCCCACCTCCTCAGGTCTCTCCCACCACAGCCAGCGTCTGATGGGGCGCTCCCCGCCTGCCTGAGCAGCCAGGCGGCCAGAAGGCGTCCCTGGAAGGCAGAGGCGCGCCAGACGCTCCGGGGGTGGCCTGACGGGAACCAGACGTGGCCGCGGACCCGGGGGCCGTCCGTGCGCCCCTTGAGCCCCTCGACCTGCACCTGGCCGCCCCCACTGCAGCCCAGCCCCGTCGCCGCCACCTGTCTGCCGGGCTGGCTCTCCACAGCTCCATACGGAAAAAGCCGCCCCTCCGCCGTTTCGCCATGGCCCGAGGCGGGAGCGGGATCGAGGGCCCAGGCCGCTTCCCCGGGCCTGCCGGCCACCTGGGGCGGGGTCCTGAGCTCGGACGGTGGCGTGGGGGCGAGGGTGGCGTTGCTGGGTCTTAGGGGCCGTGCCAACTCAATGGTGGCTCCCAGTGGCTTCGGGCCAGCTTCTGTCGGGCAGGAGGGCCGGCCCGGTCTGCGTCTGAGCTGCGCCTAGCGCATCGTGGGCGGGCAGGTGGGATGCCCAAGGGCCCGCGGTCCCCGGGCCCGGAAGCCTCCTGGGCCACATCCCCGTGAGCGTCCTGCGGGATCTGGGGCGGGGCGCCAAGCGCCGAAAAGTTTGCTGGCTCCCGCCCGCCCTGGGCTGGGTGGTCGCCAGCACCTCCGCCACCCCCAGGTGCCCGAGACCTCCGTTCCCCTGCCTAGGCGGGCGGCGGGGCCCTGCCGGGACGGGCGGGCCGCTGGGCTGACGGTAAGGCCCAAGCGCCTGCTAAGCTGCGCCTCAAGAGGCAGCCCGCGACCGCGCCGGCATCCACTGCCGAAGCAGCCTAGAAGGGCCCGATCTCGCCGCGATCGCGGAAGCTAAGCAGGGTCGGGCCTGGTTAGAACTTGGATGGGAGACCTCTAGGGAAGACCGGGTGCTCTAGGCTTTTTGCCTCCCGCTCCGCCTTCTCCTTTTGGCGCTCGCGGCGTTCGCGGCTATCTCCGCCCCCGCCCGGCACAGCTGCAAGCCCCACCTCCTCAGGTCTCTCCCACCACAGCCAGCGTCTGATGGGGCGCTCCCCGCCTGCCTGAGCGGCCAGGCGGCCAGAAGGCGTCCCTGGAAGGCAGAGGCGCGCCAGACGCTCCGGGGGTGGCCTGACGGGAACCAGACGTGGCCGCGGACCCGGGGGCCGTCCGTGCGCCCCTTGAGCCCCTCGACCTGCACCTGGCCGCCCCCACTGCAGCCCAGCCCCGTCGCCGCCACCTGTCTGCCGGGCTGGCTCTCCACAGCTCCATACGGAAAAAGCCGCCCCTCCGCCGTTTCGCCATGGCCCGAGGCGGGAGCGGGATCGAGGGCCCAGGCCGCTTCCCCGGGCCTGCCGGCCACCTGGGGCGGGGTCCTGAGCTCGGACGGTGGCGTGGGGGCGAGGGTGGCGTTGCTGGGTCTTAGGGGCCGTGCCAACTCAATGGTGGCTCCCAGTGGCTTCGGGCCAGCTTCTGTCGGGCAGGAGGGCCGGCCCGGTCTGCGTCTGAGCTGCGCCTAGCGCATCGTGGGCGGGCAGGTGGGATGCCCAAGGGCCCGCGGTCCCCGGGCCCGGAAGCCTCCTGGGCCACATCCCCGTGAGCGTCCTGCGGGATCTGGGGCGGGGCGCCAAGCGCCGAAAAGTTTGCTGGCTCCCGCCCGCCCTGGGCTGGGTGGTCGCCAGCACCTCCGCCACCCCCAGGTGCCCGAGACCTCCGTTCCCCTGCCTAGGCGGGCGGCGGGGCCCTGCCGGGACGGGCGGGTCGCTGGGCTGACGATAAGGCCCAAGCGCCTGCTAAGCTGCGCCTCAAGAGGCAGCCCGCGACCCCGCCGGCATCCACTGCCGAAGCAGCCTAGAAGGGCCCGATCTCGCCGCGATCGCGGAAGCTAAGCAGGGTCGGGCCTGGTTAGAACTTGGATGGGAGACCTCTAGGGAAGACCGGGTGCTCTAGGCTTTTTGCCTCCCGCTCCGCCTTCTCCTTTTGGCGCTCGCGGCGTTCGCGGCTATCTCCGCCCCCGCCCGGCACAGCTGCAAGCCCCACCTCCTCAGGTCTCTCCCACCACAGCCAGCGTCTGATGGGGCGCTCCCCGCCTGCCTGAGCGGCCAGGCGGCCAGAAGGCGTCCCTGGAAGGCAGAGGCACGCCAGACGCTCCGGGGGTGGCCTGACGGGAACCAGACGTGGCCGCGGACCCGGGGGCCGTCCGTGCGCCCCTTGAGCCCCTCGACCTGCACCTGGCCGCCCCCACTGCAGCCCAGCCCCGTCGCCGCCACCTGTCTGCCGGGCTGGCTCTCCACAGCTCCATGCGGAAAAAGCCGCCCCTCCGCCGTTTCGCCATGGCCCGAGGCGGGAGCGGGATCGAGGGCCCAGGCCGCTCCCCCGGGCCTGCCGGCCACCTGGGGCGGGGTCCTGAGCTCGGACGGTGGCGTGGGGGCGAGGGTGGCGTTTCTGGGTCTTAGGGGCCGTGCCAACTCAATGGTGGCTCCCAGTGGCTTCGGGCCAGCTTCTGTCGGGCAGGAGGGCCGGCCCGGTCTGCGTCTGAGCTGCGCCTAGCGCATCGTGGGCGGGCAGGTGGGATGCCCAAGGGCCCGCGGTCCCCGGGCCCGGAAGCCTCCTGGGCCACATCCCCGTGAGCGTCCTGCGGGATCTGGGGCGGGGCGCCAAGCGCCGAAAAGTTTGCTGGCTCCCGCCCGCCCTGGGCTGGGTGGTCGCCAGCACCTCCGCCACCCCCAGGTGCCCGAGACCTCCGTTCCCCTGCCTAGGCGGGCGGCGGGGCCCTGCCGGGACGGGCGGGCCGCTGGGCTGACGGTAAGGCCCAAGCGCCTGCTAAGCTGCGCCTCAAGAGGCAGCCCGCGACCGCGCCGGCATCCACTGCCGAAGCAGCCTAGAAGGGCCCGATCTCGCCGCGATCGCGGAAGCTAAGCAGGGTCGGGCCTGGTTAGAACTTGGATGGGAGACCTCTTTGGAAGACCGGGTGCTCTAGGCTTTTTGCCTCCCGCTCCGCCTTCTCCTTTTGGCGCTCGTGGCATTCGCGGCTATCTCCGCCCCCGCCCGGCACAGCTGCAAGCCCCACCTCCTCAGGTCTCTCCCACCACAGCCAGCGTCTGATGGGGCGCTCCCCGCCTGCCTGAGCGGCCAGGCGGCCAGAAGGCGTCCCTGGAAGGCAGAGGCACGCCAGACGCTCCGGGGGTGGCCTGACGGGAACCAGACGTGGCCGCGGACCCGGGGGCCGTCCGTGCGCCCCTTGAGCCCCTCGACCTGCACCTGGCCGCCCCCACTGCAGCCCAGCCCTGTCGCCGCCACCTGTCTGCCGGGCTGGCTCTCCACAGCTCCATGCGGAAAAAGCCGCCCCTCCGCCGTTTCGCCATGGTCCGAGGCGGGAGCGGGATCGAGGGCCCAGGCCGCTTCCCCGGGCCTGCCGGCCACCTGGGGCGGGGTCCTGAGCTCGGACGGTGGCGTGGGGGCGAGGGTGGCGTTGCTGGGTCTTAGGGGCCGTGCCAACTCAATGGTGGCTCCCAGTGGCTTCGGGCCAGCTTCTGTCGGGCAGGAGGGCCGGCCCGGTCTGCGTCTGAGCTGCGCCTAGCGCATCGTGGGCGGGCAGGTGGGATGCCCAAGGGCCCGCGGTCCCCGGGCCCGGAAGCCTCCTGGGCCACATCCCCGTGAGCGTCCTGCGGGATCTGGGGCGGGGCGCCAAGCGCCGAAAAGTTTGCTGGCTCCCGCCCGCCCTGGGCTGGGTGGTCGCCAGCACCTCCGCCACCCCCAGGTGCCCGAGACCTCCGTTCCCCTGCCTAGGCGGGCGGCGGGGCCCTGCCGGGACGGGCGGGCCGCTGGGCTGACGGTAAGGCCCAAGCGCCTGCTAAGCTGCGCCTCAAGAGGCAGCCCGCGACCCCGCCGGCATCCACTGCCGAAGCAGCCTAGAAGGGCCCGATCTCGCCGCGATCGCGGAAGCTAAGCAGGGTCGGGCCTGGTTAGAACTTGGATGGGAGACCTCTAGGGAAGACCGGGTGCTCTAGGCTTTTTGCCTCCCGCTCCGCCTTCTCCTTTTGGCGCTCGCGGCGTTCGCGGCTATCTCCGCCCCCGCCCGGCACAGCTGCAAGCCCCACCTCCTCAGGTCTCTCCCACCACAGCCAGCGTCTGATGGGGCGCTCCCCGCCTGCCTGAGCGGCCAGGCGGCCAGAAGGCGTCCCTGGAAGGCAGAGGCGCGCCAGACGCTCCGGGGGTGGCCTGACGGGAACCAGACGTGGCCGCGGACCCGGGGGCCGTCCGTGCGCCCCTTGAGCCCCTCGACCTGCACCTGGCCGCCCCCACTGCAGCCCAGCCCCGTCGCCGCCACCTGTCTGCCGGGCTGGCTCTCCACAGCTCCATACGGAAAAAGCCGCCCCTCCGCCGTTTCGCCATGGCCCGAGGCGGGAGCGGGATCGAGGGCCCAGGCTGCTTCCCCGGGCCTGCCGGCCACCTGGGGCGGGGTCCTGAGCTCGGACGGTGGCGTGGGGGCGAGGGTGGCGTTGCTGGGTCTTAGGGGCCGTGCCAACTCAATGGTGGCTCCCAGTGGCTTCGGGCCAGCTTCTGTCGGGCAGGAGGGCCGGCCCGGTCTGCGTCTGAGCTGCGCCTAGCGCATCGTGGGCGGGCAGGTGGGATGCCCAAGGGCCCGCGGTCCCCGGGCCCGGAAGCCTCCTGGGCCACATCCCCGTGAGCGTCCTGCGGGATCTGGGGCGGGGCGCCAAGCGCCGAAAAGTTTGCTGGCTCCCGCCCGCCCTGGGCTGGGTGGTCGCCAGCACCTCCGCCACCCCCAGGTGCCCGAGACCTCCGTTCCCCTGCCTAGGCGGGCGGCGGGGCCCTGCCGGGACGGGCGGGCCGCTGGGCTGACGGTAAGGCCCAAGCGCCTGCTAAGCTGCGCCTCAAGAGGCAGCCCGCGACCCTGCCGGCATCCACTGCCGAAGCAGCCTAGAAGGGCCCGATCTCGCCGCGATCGCGGAAGCTAAGCAGGGTCGGGCCTGGTTAGAACTTGGATGGGAGACCTCTAGGGAAGACCGGGTGCTCTAGGCTTTTTGCCTCCCGCTCCGCCTTCTCCTTTTGGCGCTCGCGGCGTTCGCGGCTATCTCCGCCCCCGCCCGGCACAGCTGCAAGCCCCACCTCCTCAGGTCTCTCCCACCACAGCCAGCGTCTGATGGGGCGCTCCCCGCCTGCCTGAGCGGCCAGGCGGCCAGAAGGCGTCCCTGGAAGGCAGAGGCGCGCCAGACGCTCCGGGGGTGGCCTGACGGGAACCAGACGTGGCCGCGGACCCGGGGGCCGTCCGTGCGCCCCTTGAGCCCCTCGACCTGCACCTGGCCGCCCCCACTGCAGCCCAGCCCCGTCGCCGCCACCTGTCTGCCGGGCTGGCTCTCCACAGCTCCATACGGAAAAAGCCGCCCCTCCGCCGTTTCGCCATGGCCCGAGGCGGGAGCGGGATCGAGGGCCCAGGCCGCTTCCCCGGGCCTGCCGGCCACCTGGGGCGGGGTCCTGAGCTCGGACGGTGGCGTGGGGGCGAGGGTGGCGTTGCTGGGTCTTAGGGGCCGTGCCAACTCAATGGTGGCTCCCAGTGGCTTCGGGCCAGCTTCTGTCGGGCAGGAGGGCCGGCCCGGTCTGCGTCTGAGCTGCGCCTAGCGCATCGTGGGCGGGCAGGTGGGATGCCCAAGGGCCCGCGGTCCCCGGGCCCGGAAGCCTCCTGGGCCACATCCCCGTGAGCGTCCTGCGGGATCTGGGGCGGGGCGCCAAGTGCCGAAAAGTTTGCTGGCTCCCGCCCGCCCTGGGCTGGGTGGTCGCCAGCACCTCCGCCACCCCCAGGTGCCCGAGACCTCCGTTCCCCTGCCTAGGCGGGCGGCGGGGCCCTGCCGGGACGGGCGGGCCGCTGGGCTGACGGTAAGGCCCAAGCGCCTGCTAAGCTGCGCCTCAAGAGGCAGCCCGCGACCGCGCCGGCATCCACTGCCGAAGCAGCCTAGAAGGGCCCGATCTCGCCGCGATCGCGGAAGCTAAGCAGGGTCGGGCCTGGTTAGAACTTGGATGGGAGACCTCTAGGGAAGACCGGGTGCTCTAGGCTTTTTGCCTCCCGCTCCGCCTTCTCCTTTTGGCGCTCGCGGCGTTCGCGGCTATCTCCGCCCCCGCCCGGCACAGCTGCAAGCCCCACCTCCTCAGGTCTCTCCCACCACAGCCAGCGTCTGATGGGGCGCTCCCCGCCTGCCTGAGCGGCCAGGCGGCCAGAAGGCGTCCCTGGAAGGCAGAGGCGCGCCAGACGCTCCGGGGGTGGCCTGACGGGAACCAGACGTGGCCGCGGACCCGGGGGCCGTCCGTGCGCCCCTTGAGCCCCTCGACCTGCACCTGGCCGCCCCCACTGCAGCCCAGCCCCGTCGCCGCCACCTGTCTGCCGGGCTGGCTCTCCACAGCTCCATACGGAAAAAGCCGCCCCTCCGCCGTTTCGCCATGGCCCGAGGCGGGAGCGGGATCGAGGGCCCAGGCCGCTTCCCCGGGCCTGCCGGCCACCTGGGGCGGGGTCCTGAGCTCGGACGGTGGCGTGGGGGCGAGGGTGGCGTTGCTGGGTCTTAGGGGCCGTGCCAACTCAATGGTGGCTCCCAGTGGCTTCGGGCCAGCTTCTGTCGGGCAGGAGGGCCGGCCCGGTCTGCGTCTGAGCTGCGCCTAGCGCATCGTGGGCGGGCAGGTGGGATGCCCAAGGGCCCGCGGTCCCCGGGCCCGGAAGCCTCCTGGGCCACATCCCCGTGAGCGTCCTGCGGGATCTGGGGCGGGGCGCCAAGCGCCGAAAAGTTTGCTGGCTCCCGCCCGCCCTGGGCTGGGTGGTCGCCAGCACCTCCGCCACCCCCAGGTGCCCGAGACCTCCGTTCCCCTGCCTAGGCGGGCGGCGGGGCCCTGCCGGGACGGGCGGGCCGCTGGGCTGACGGTAAGGCCCAAGCGCCTGCTAAGCTGCGCCTCAAGAGGCAGCCCGCGACCCCACCGGCATCCACTGCCGAAGCAGCCTAGAAGGGCCCGATCTCGCCGCGATCGCGGAAGCTAAGCAGGGTCGGGCCTGGTTAGAACTTGGATGGGAGACCTCTAGGGAAGACCGGGTGCTCTAGGCTTTTTGCCTCCCGCTCCGCCTTCTCCTTTTGGCGCTCGCGGCGTTCGCGGCTATCTCCGCCCCCGCCCGGCACAGCTGCAAGCCCCACCTCCTCAGGTCTCTCCCACCACAGCCAGCGTCTGATGGGGCGCTCCCCGCCTGCCTGAGCGGCCAGGCGGCCAGAAGGCGTCCCTGGAAGGCAGAGGCGCGCCAGACGCTCCGGGGGTGGCCTGACGGGAACCAGACGTGGCCGCGGACCCGGGGGCCGTCCGTGCGCCCCTTGAGCCCCTCGACCTGCACCTGGCCGCCCCCACTGCAGCCCAGCCCCGTCGCCGCCACCTGTCTGCCGGGCTGGCTCTCCACAGCTCCATACGGAAAAAGCCGCCCCTCCGCTGTTTCGCCATGGCCCGAGGCGGGAGCGGGATCGAGGGCCCAGGCCGCTTCCCCGGGCCTGCCGGCCACCTGGGGCGGGGTCCTGAGCTCGGACGGTGGCGTGGGGGCGAGGGTGGCGTTGCTGGGTCTTAGGGGCCGTGCCAACTCAATGGTGGCTCCCAGTGGCTTCGGGCCAGCTTCTGTCGGGCAGGAGGGCCGGCCCGGTCTGCGTCTGAGCTGCGCCTAGCGCATCGTGGGCGGGCAGGTGGGATGCCCAAGGGCCCGCGGTCCCCGGGCCCGGAAGCCTCCTGGGCCACATCCCCGTGAGCGTCCTGCGGGATCTGGGGCGGGGCGCCAAGCGCCGAAAAGTTTGCTGGCTCCCGCCCGCCCTGGGCTGGGTGGTCGCCAGCACCTCCGCCACCCCCAGGTGCCCGAGACCTCCGTTCCCCTGCCTAGGCGGGCGGCGGGGCCCTGCCGGGACGGGCGGGCCGCTGGGCTGACGGTAAGGCCCAAGCGCCTGCTAAGCTGCGCCTCAAGAGGCAGCCCGCGACCCCGCCGGCATCCACTGCCGAAGCAGCCTAGAAGGGCCCGATCTCGCCGCGATCGCGGAAGCTAAGCAGGGTCGGGCCTGGTTAGAACTTGGATGGGAGACCTCTAGGGAAGACCGGGTGCTCTAGGCTTTTTGCCTCCCGCTCCGCCTTCTCCTTTTGGCGCTCGCGGCGTTCGCGGCTATCTCCGCCCCCGCCCGGCACAGCTGCAAGCCCCACCTCCTCAGGTCTCTCCCACCACAGCCAGCGTCTGATGGGGCGCTCCCCGCCTGCCTGAGCGGCCAGGCGGCCAGAAGGCGTCCCTGGAAGGCAGAGGCGCGCCAGACGCTCCGGGGGTGGCCTGACGGGAACCAGACGTGGCCGCGGACCCGGGGGCCGTCCGTGCGCCCCTTGAGCCCCTCGACCTGCACCTGGCCGCCCCCACTGCAGCCCAGCCCCGTCGCCGCCACCTGTCTGCCGGGCTGGCTCTCCACAGCTCCATACGGAAAAAGCCGCCCCTCCGCCGTTTCGCCATGGCCCGAGGCGGGAGCGGGATCGAGGGCCCAGGCTGCTTCCCCGGGCCTGCCGGCCACCTGGGGCGGGGTCCTGAGCTCGGACGGTGGCGTGGGGGCGAGGGTGGCGTTGCTGGGTCTTAGGGGCCGTGCCAACTCAATGGTGGCTCCCAGTGGCTTCGGGCCAGCTTCTGTCGGGCAGGAGGGCCGGCCCGGTCTGCGTCTGAGCTGCGCCTAGCGCATCGTGGGCGGGCAGGTGGGATGCCCAAGGGCCCGCGGTCCCCGGGCCCGGAAGCCTCCTGGGCCACATCCCCGTGAGCGTCCTGCGGGATCTGGGGCGGGGCGCCAAGCGCCGAAAAGTTTGCTGGCTCCCGCCCGCCCTGGGCTGGGTGGTCGCCAGCACCTCCGCCACCCCCAGGTGCCCGAGACCTCCGTTCCCCTGCCTAGGCGGGCGGCGGGGCCCTGCCGGGACGGGCGGGCCGCTGGGCTGACGGTAAGGCCCAAGCGCCTGCTAAGCTGCGCCTCAAGAGGCAGCCCGCGACCCTGCCGGCATCCACTGCCGAAGCAGCCTAGAAGGGCCCGATCTCGCCGCGATCGCGGAAGCTAAGCAGGGTCGGGCCTGGTTAGAACTTGGATGGGAGACCTCTAGGGAAGACCGGGTGCTCTAGGCTTTTTGCCTCCCGCTCCGCCTTCTCCTTTTGGCGCTCGCGGCGTTCGCGGCTATCTCCGCCCCCGCCCGGCACAGCTGCAAGCCCCACCTCCTCAGGTCTCTCCCACCACAGCCAGCGTCTGATGGGGCGCTCCCCGCCTGCCTGAGCGGCCAGGCGGCCAGAAGGCGTCCCTGGAAGGCAGAGGCGCGCCAGACGCTCCGGGGGTGGCCTGACGGGAACCAGACGTGGCCGCGGACCCGGGGGCCGTCCGTGCGCCCCTTGAGCCCCTCGACCTGCACCTGGCCGCCCCCACTGCAGCCCAGCCCCGTCGCCGCCACCTGTCTGCCGGGCTGGCTCTCCACAGCTCCATACGGAAAAAGCCGCCCCTCCGCCGTTTCGCCATGGCCCGAGGCGGGAGCGGGATCGAGGGCCCAGGCCGCTTCCCCGGGCCTGCCGGCCACCTGGGGCGGGGTCCTGAGCTCGGACGGTGGCGTGGGGGCGAGGGTGGTGTTGCTGGGTCTTAGGGGCCGTGCCAACTCAATGGTGGCTCCCAGTGGCTTCGGGCCAGCTTCTGTCGGGCAGGAGGGCCGGCCCGGTCTGCGTCTGAGCTGCGCCTAGCGCATCGTGGGCGGGCAGGTGGGATGCCCAAGGGCCCGCGGTCCCCGGGCCCGGAAGCCTCCTGGGCCACATCCCCGTGAGCGTCCTGCGGGATCTGGGGCGGGGCGCCAAGCGCCGAAAAGTTTGCTGGCTCCCGCCCGCCCTGGGCTGGGTGGTCGCCAGCACCTCCGCCACCCCCAGGTGCCCGAGACCTCCGTTCCCCTGCCTAGGCGGGCGGCGGGGCCCTGCCGGGACGGGCGGGCCGCTGGGCTGACGGTAAGGCCCAAGCGCCTGCTAAGCTGCGCCTCAAGAGGCAGCCCGCGACCCCGCCGGCATCCACTGCCGAAGCAGCCTAGAAGGGCCCGATCTCGCCGCGATCGCGGAAGCTAAGCAGGGTCGGGCCTGGTTAGAACTTGGATGGGAGACCTCTAGGGAAGACCGGGTGCTCTAGGCTTTTTGCCTCCCGCTCCGCCTTCTCCTTTTGGCGCTCGCGGCGTTCGCGGCTATCTCCGCCCCCGCCCGGCACAGCTGCAAGCCCCACCTCCTCAGGTCTCTCCCACCACAGCCAGCGTCTGATGGGGCGCTCCCCGCCTGTCTGAGCGGCCAGGCGGCCAGAAGGCGTCCCTGGAAGGCAGAGGCGCGCCAGACGCTCCGGGGGTGGCCTGACGGGAACCAGACGTGGCCGCGGACCCGGGGGCCGTCCGTGCGCCCCTTGAGCCCCTCGACCTGCACCTGGCCGCCCCCACTGCAGCCCAGCCCCGTCGCCGCCACCTGTCTGCCGGGCTGGCTCTCCACAGCTCCATACGGAAAAAGCCGCCCCTCCGCCGTTTCGCCATGGCCCGAGGCGGGAGCGGGATCGAGGGCCCAGGCCGCTTCCCCGGGCCTGCCGGCCACCTGGGGCGGGGTCCTGAGCTCGGACGGTGGCGTGGGGGCGAGGGTGGCGTTGCTGGGTCTTAGGGGCCGTGCCAACTCAATGGTGGCTCCCAGTGGCTTCGGGCCAGCTTCTGTCGGGCAGGAGGGCCGGCCCGGTCTGCGTCTGAGCTGCGCCTAGCGCATCGTGGGCGGGCAGGTGGGATGCCCAAGGGCCCGCGGTCCCCGGGCCCGGAAGCCTCCTGGGCCACATCCCCGTGAGCGTCCTGCGGGATCTGGGGCGGGGCGCCAAGCGCCGAAAAGTTTGCTGGCTCCCGCCCGCCCTGGGCTGGGTGGTCGCCAGCACCTCCGCCACCCCCAGGTGCCCGAGACCTCCGTTCCCCTGCCTAGGCGGGCGGCGGGGCCCTGCCGGGACGGGCGGGCCGCTGGGCTGACGGTAAGGCCCAAGCGCCTGCTAAGCTGCGCCTCAAGAGGCAGCCCGCGACCCCGCCGGCATCCACTGCCGAAGCAGCCTAGAAGGGCCCGATCTCGCCGCGATCGCGGAAGCTAAGCAGGGTCGGGCCTGGTTAGAACTTGGATGGGAGACCTCTAGGGAAGACCGGGTGCTCTAGGCTTTTTGCCTCCCGCTCCGCCTTCTCCTTTTGGCGCTCGCGGCGTTCGCGGCTATCTCCGCCCCCGCCCGGCACAGCTGCAAGCCCCACCTCCTCAGGTCTCTCCCACCACAGCCAGCGTCTGATGGGGCGCTCCCCGCCTGCCTGAGCGGCCAGGCGGCCAGAAGGCGTCCCTGGAAGGCAGAGGCGCGCCAGACGCTCCGGGGGTGGCCTGACGGGAACCAGACGTGGCCGCGGACCCGGGGGCCGTCCGTGCGCCCCTTGAGCCCCTCGACCTGCACCTGGCCGCCCCCACTGCAGCCCAGCCCCGTCGCCGCCACCTGTCTGCCGGGCTGGCTCTCCACAGCTCCATACGGAAAAAGCCGCCCCTCCGCCGTTTCGCCATGGCCCGAGGCGGGAGCGGGATCGAGGGCCCAGGCCGCTTCCCCGGGCCTGCCGGCCACCTGGGGCGGGGTCCTGAGCTCGGACGGTGGCGTGGGGGCGAGGGTGGCGTTGCTGGGTCTTAGGGGCCGTGCCAACTCAATGGTGGCTCCCAGTGGCTTCGGGCCAGCTTCTGTCGGGCAGGAGGGCCGGCCCGGTCTGCGTCTGAGCTGCGCCTAGCGCATCGTGGGCGGGCAGGTGGGATGCCCAAGGGCCCGCGGTCCCCGGGCCCGGAAGCCTCCTGGGCCACATCCCCGTGAGCGTCCTGCGGGATCTGGGGCGGGGCGCCAAGCGCCGAAAAGTTTGCTGGCTCCCGCCCGCCCTGGGCTGGGTGGTCGCCAGCACCTCCGCCACCCCCAGGTGCCCGAGACCTCCGTTCCCCTGCCTAGGCGGGCGGCGGGGCCCTGCCGGGACGGGCGGGCCGCTGGGCTGACGGTAAGGCCCAAGCGCCTGCTAAGCTGCGCCTCAAGAGGCAGCCCGCGACCCCGCCGTCATCCACTGCCGAAGCAGCCTAGAAGGGCCCGATCTCGCCGCGATCGCGGAAGCTAAGCAGGGTCGGGCCTGGTTAGAACTTGGATGGGAGACCTCTAGGGAAGACCGGGTGCTCTAGGCTTTTTGCCTCCCGCTCCGCCTTCTCCTTTTGGCGCTCGCGGCGTTCGCGGCTATCTCCGCCCCCGCCCGGCACAGCTGCAAGCCCCACCTCCTCAGGTCTCTCCCACCACAGCCAGCGTCTGATGGGGCGCTCCCCGCCTGCCTGAGCGGCCAGGCGGCCAGAAGGCGTCCCTGGAAGGCAGAGGCGCGCCAGACGCTCCGGGGGTGGCCTGACGGGAACCAGACGTGGCCGCGGACCCGGGGGCCGTCCGTGCGCCCCTTGAGCCCCTCGACCTGCACCTGGCCGCCCCCACTGCAGCCCAGCCCCGTCGCCGCCACCTGTCTGCCGGGCTGGCTCTCCACAGCTCCATACGGAAAAAGCCGCCCCTCCGCCGTTTCGCCATGGCCCGAGGCGGGAGCGGGATCGAGGGCCCAGGCCGCTTCCCCGGGCCTGCCGGCCACCTGGGGCGGGGTCCTGAGCTCGGACGGTGGCGTGGGGGCGAGGGTGGCGTTGCTGGGTCTTAGGGGCCGTGCCAACTCAATGGTGGCTCCCAGTGGCTTCGGGCCAGCTTCTGTCGGGCAGGAGGGCCGGTCCGGTCTGCGTCTGAGCTGCGCCTAGCGCATCGTGGGCGGGCAGGTGGGATGCCCAAGGGCCCGCGGTCCCCGGGCCCGGAAGCCTCCTGGGCCACATCCCCGTGAGCGTCCTGCGGGATCTGGGGCGGGGCGCCAAGCGCCGAAAAGTTTGCTGGCTCCCGCCCGCCCTGGGCTGGGTGGTCGCCAGCACCTCCGCCACCCCCAGGTGCCCGAGACCTCCGTTCCCCTGCCTAGGCGGGCGGCGGGGCCCTGCCGGGACGGGCGGGCCGCTGGGCTGACGGTAAGGCCCAAGCGCCTGCTAAGCTGCGCCTCAAGAGGCAGCCCGCGACCCCGCCGGCATCCACTGCCGAAGCAGCCTAGAAGGGCCCGATCTCGCCGCGATCGCGGAAGCTAAGCAGGGTCGGGCCTGGTTAGAACTTGGATGGGAGACCTCTAGGGAAGACCGGGTGCTCTAGGCTTTTTGCCTCCCGCTCCGCCTTCTCCTTTTGGCGCTCGCGGCGTTCGCGGCTATCTCCGCCCCCGCCCGGCACAGCTGCAAGCCCCACCTCCTCAGGTCTCTCCCACCACAGCCAGCGTCTGATGGGGCGCTCCCCGCCTGCCTGAGCGGCCAGGCGGCCAGAAGGCGTCCCTGGAAGGCAGAGGCGCGCCAGACGCTCCGGGGGTGGCCTGACGGGAACCAGACGTGGCCGCGGACCCGGGGGCCGTCCGTGCGCCCCTTGAGCCCCTCGACCTGCACCTGGCCGCCCCCACTGCAGCCCAGCCCCGTCGCCGCCACCTGTCTGCCGGGCTGGCTCTCCACAGCTCCATACGGAAAAAGCCGCCCCTCCGCCGTTTCGCCATGGCCCGAGGCGGGAGCGGGATCGAGGGCCCAGGCCGCTTCCCCGGGCCTGCCGGCCACCTGGGGCGGGGTCCTGAGCTCGGACGGTGGCGTGGGGGCGAGGGTGGCGTTGCTGGGTCTTAGGGGCCGTGCCAACTCAATGGTGGCTCCCAGTGGCTTCGGGCCAGCTTCTGTCGGGCAGGAGGGCCGGCCCGGTCTGCGTCTGAGCTGCGCCTAGCGCATCGTGGGCGGGCAGGTGGGATGCCCAAGGGCCCGCGGTCCCCGGGCCCGGAAGCCTCCTGGGCCACATCCCCGTGAGCGTCCTGCGGGATCTGGGGCGGGGCGCCAAGCGCCGAAAAGTTTGCTGGCTCCCGCCCGCCCTGGGCTGGGTGGTCGCCAGCACCTCCGCCACCCCCAGGTGCCCGAGACCTCCGTTCCCCTGCCTAGGCGGGCGGCGGGGCCCTGCCGGGACGGGCGGGCCGCTGGGCTGACGGTAAGGCCCAAGCGCCTGCTAAGCTGCGCCTCAAGAGGCAGCCCGCGACCCCGCCGGCATCCACTGCCGAAGCAGCCTAGAAGGGCCCGATCTCGCCGCGATCGCGGAAGCTAAGCAGGGTCGGGCCTGGTTAGAACTTGGATGGGAGACCTCTAGGGAAGACCGGGTGCTCTAGGCTTTTTGCCTCCCGCTCCGCCTTCTCCTTTTGGCGCTCGCGGCGTTCGCGGCTATCTCCGCCCCCGCCCGGCACAGCTGCAAGCCCCACCTCCTCAGGTCTCTCCCACCACAGCCAGCGTCTGATGGGGCGCTCCCCGCCTGCCTGAGCGGCCAGGCGGCCAGAAGGCGTCCCTGGAAGGCAGAGGCGCGCCAGACGCTCCGGGGGTGGCCTGACGGGAACCAGACGTGGCCGCGGACCCGGGGGCCGTCCGTGCGCCCCTTGAGCCCCTCGACCTGCACCTGGCCGCCCCCACTGCAGCCCAGCCCCGTCGCCGCCACCTGTCTGCCGGGCTGGCTCTCCACAGCTCCATACGGAAAAAGCCGCCCCTCCGCCGTTTCGCCATGGCCCGAGGCGGGAGCGGGATCGAGGGCCCAGGCCGCTTCCCCGGGCCTGCCGGCCACCTGGGGCGGGGTCCTGAGCTCGGACGGTGGCGTGGGGGCGAGGGTGGCGTTGCTGGGTCTTAGGGGCCGTGCCAACTCAATGGTGGCTCCCAGTGGCTTCGGGCCAGCTTCTGTCGGGCAGGAGGGCCGGCCCGGTCTGCGTCTGAGCTGCGCCTAGCGCATCGTGGGCGGGCAGGTGGGATGCCCAAGGGCCCGCGGTCCCCGGGCCCGGAAGCCTCCTGGGCCACATCCCCGTGAGCGTCCTGCGGGATCTGGGGCGGGGCGCCAAGCGCCGAAAAGTTTGCTGGCTCCTGCCCGCCCTGGGCTGGGTGGTCGCCAGCACCTCCGCCACCCCCAGGTGCCCGAGACCTCCGTTCCCCTGCCTAGGCGGGCGGCGGGGCCCTGCCGGGACGGGCGGGCCGCTGGGCTGACGGTAAGGCCCAAGCGCCTGCTAAGCTGCGCCTCAAGAGGCAGCCCGCGACCCCGCCGGCATCCACTGCCGAAGCAGCCTAGAAGGGCCCGATCTCGCCGCGATCGCGGAAGCTAAGCAGGGTCGGGCCTGGTTAGAACTTGGATGGGAGACCTCTAGGGAAGACCGGGTGCTCTAGGCTTTTTGCCTCCCGCTCCGCCTTCTCCTTTTGGCGCTCGCGGCGTTCGCGGCTATCTCCGCCCCCACCCGGCACAGCTGCAAGCCCCACCTCCTCAGGTCTCTCCCACCACAGCCAGCGTCTGATGGGGCGCTCCCCGCCTGCCTGAGCGGCCAGGCGGCCAGAAGGCGTCCCTGGATGGCAGAGGCGCGCCAGACGCTCCGGGGGTGGCCTGACGGGAACCAGACGTGGCCGCGGACCCGGGGGCCGTCCGTGCGCCCCTTGAGCCCCTCGACCTGCACCTGGCCGCCCCCACTGCAGCCCAGCCCCGTCGCCGCCACCTGTCTGCCGGGCTGGCTCTCCACAGCTCCATACGGAAAAAGCCGCCCCTCCGCCGTTTCGCCATGGCCCGAGGCGGGAGCGGGATCGAGGGCCCAGGCCGCTTCCCCGGGCCTGCCGGCCACCTGGGGCGGGGTCCTGAGCTCGGACGGTGGCGTGGGGGCGAGGGTGGCGTTGCTGGGTCTTAGGGGCCGTGCCAACTCAATGGTGGCTCCCAGTGGCTTCGGGCCAGCTTCTGTCGGGCAGGAGGGCCGGCCCGGTCTGCGTCTGAGCTGCGCCTAGCGCATCGTGGGCGGGCAGGTGGGATGCCCAAGGGCCCGCGGTCCCCGGGCCCGGAAGCCTCCTGGGCCACATCCCCGTGAGCGTCCTGCAGGATCTGGGGCGGGGCGCCAAGCGCCGAAAAGTTTGCTGGCTCCCGCCCGCCCTGGGCTGGGTGGTCGCCAGCACCTCCGCCACCCCCAGGTGCCCGAGACCTCCGTTCCCCTGCCTAGGCGGGCGGCGGGGCCCTGCCGGGACGGGCGGGCCGCTGGGCTGACGGTAAGGCCCAAGCGCCTGCTAAGCTGCGCCTCAAGAGGCAGCCCGCGACCCCGCCGGCATCCACTGCCGAAGCAGCCTAGAAGGGCCCGATCTCGCCGCGATCGCGGAAGCTAAGCAGGGTCGGGCCTGGTTAGAACTTGGATGGGAGACCTCTAGGGAAGACCGGGTGCTCTAGGCTTTTTGCCTCCCGCTCCGCCTTCTCCTTTTGGCGCTCGCGGCGTTCGCGGCTATCTCCGCCCCCGCCCGGCACAGCTGCAAGCCCCACCTCCTCAGGTCTCTCCCACCACAGCCAGCGTCTGATGGGGCGCTCCCCGCCTGCCTGAGCGGCCAGGCGGCCAGAAGGCGTCCCTGGAAGGCAGAGGCGCGCCAGACGCTCCGGGGGTGGCCTGACGGGAACCAGACGTGGCCGCGGACCCGGGGGCCGTCCGTGCGCCCCTTGAGCCCCTCGACCTGCACCTGGCCGCCCCCACTGCAGCCCAGCCCCGTCGCCGCCACCTGTCTGCCGGGCTGGCTCTCCACAGCTCCATACGGAAAAAGCCGCCCCTCCGCCGTTTCGCCATGGCCCGAGGCGGGAGCGGGATCGAGGGCCCAGGCCGCTTCCCCGGGCCTGCCGGCCACCTGGGGCGGGGTCCTGAGCTCGGACGGTGGCGTGGGGGCGAGGGTGGCGTTGCTGGGTCTTAGGGGCCGTGCCAACTCAATGGTGGCTCCCAGTGGCTTCGGGCCAGCTTCTGTCGGGCAGGAGGGCCGGCCCGGTCTGCGTCTGAGCTGCGCCTAGCGCATCGTGGGCGGGCAGGTGGGATGCCCAAGGGCCCGCGGTCCCCGGGCCCGGAAGCCTCCTGGGCCACATCCCCGTGAGCGTCCTGCGGGATCTGGGGCGGGGCGCCAAGCGCCGAAAAGTTTGCTGGCTCCCGCCCGCCCTGGGCTGGGTGGTCGCCAGCACCTCCGCCACCCCCAGGTGCCCGAGACCTCCGTTCCCCTGCCTAGGCGGGCGGCGGGGCCCTGCCGGGACGGGCGGGCCGCTGGGCTGACGGTAAGGCCCAAGCGCCTGCTAAGCTGCGCCTCAAGAGGCAGCCCGCGACCCCGCCGGCATCCACTGCCGAAGCAGCCTAGAAGGGCCCGATCTCGCCGCGATCGCGGAAGCTAAGCAGGGTCGGGCCTGGTTAGAACTTGGATGGGAGACCTCTAGGGAAGACCGGGTGCTCTAGGCTTTTTGCCTCCCGCTCCGCCTTCTCCTTTTGGCGCTCGCGGCGTTCGCGGCTATCTCCGCCCCCGCCCGGCACAGCTGCAAGCCCCACCTCCTCAGGTCTCTCCCACCACAGCCAGCGTCTGATGGGGCGCTCCCCGCCTGCCTGAGCGGCCAGGCGGCCAGAAGGCGTCCCTGGAAGGCAGAGGCGCGCCAGACGCTCCGGGGGTGGCCTGACGGGAACCAGACGTGGCCGCGGACCCGGGGGCCGTCCGTGCGCCCCTTGAGCCCCTCGACCTGCACCTGGCCGCCCCCACTGCAGCCCAGCCCCGTCGCCGCCACCTGTCTGCCGGGCTGGCTCTCCACAGCTCCATACGGAAAAAGCCGCCCCTCCGCCGTTTCGCCATGGCCCGAGGCGGGAGCGGGATCGAGGGCCCAGGCCGCTTCCCCGGGCCTGCCGGCCACCTGGGGCGGGGTCCTGAGCTCGGACGGTGGCGTGGGGGCGAGGGTGGCGTTGCTGGGTCTTAGGGGCCGTGCCAACTCAATGGTGGCTCCCAGTGGCTTCGGGCCAGCTTCTGTCGGGCAGGAGGGCCGGCCCGGTCTGCGTCTGAGCTGCGCCTAGCGCATCGTGGGCGGGCAGGTGGGATGCCCAAGGGCCCGCGGTCCCCGGGCCCGGAAGCCTCCTGGGCCACATCCCCGTGAGCGTCCTGCGGGATCTGGGGCGGGGCGCCAAGCGCCGAAAAGTTTGCTGGCTCCCGCCCGCCCTGGGCTGGGTGGTCGCCAGCACCTCCGCCACCCCCAGGTGCCCGAGACCTCCGTTCCCCTGCCTAGGCGGGCGGCGGGGCCCTGCCGGGACGGGCGGGCCGCTGGGCTGACGGTAAGGCCCAAGCGCCTGCTAAGCTGCGCCTCAAGAGGCAGCCCGCGACCCCGCCGTCATCCACTGCCGAAGCAGCCTAGAAGGGCCCGATCTCGCCGCGATCGCGGAAGCTAAGCAGGGTCGGGCCTGGTTAGAACTTGGATGGGAGACCTCTAGGGAAGACCGGGTGCTCTAGGCTTTTTGCCTCCCGCTCCGCCTTCTCCTTTTGGCGCTCGCGGCGTTCGCGGCTATCTCCGCCCCCGCCCGGCACAGCTGCAAGCCCCACCTCCTCAGGTCTCTCCCACCACAGCCAGCGTCTGATGGGGCGCTCCCCGCCTGCCTGAGCGGCCAGGCGGCCAGAAGGCGTCCCTGGAAGGCAGAGGCGCGCCAGACGCTCCGGGGGTGGCCTGACGGGAACCAGACGTGGCCGCGGACCCGGGGGCCGTCCGTGCGCCCCTTGAGCCCCTCGACCTGCACCTGGCCGCCCCCACTGCAGCCCAGCCCCGTCGCCGCCACCTGTCTGCCGGGCTGGCTCTCCACAGCTCCATACGGAAAAAGCCGCCCCTCCGCCGTTTCGCCATGGCCCGAGGCGGGAGCGGGATCGAGGGCCCAGGCCGCTTCCCCGGGCCTGCCGGCCACCTGGGGCGGGGTCCTGAGCTCGGACGGTGGCGTGGGGGCGAGGGTGGCGTTGCTGGGTCTTAGGGGCCGTGCCAACTCAATGGTGGCTCCCAGTGGCTTCGGGCCAGCTTCTGTCGGGCAGGAGGGCCGGTCCGGTCTGCGTCTGAGCTGCGCCTAGCGCATCGTGGGCGGGCAGGTGGGATGCCCAAGGGCCCGCGGTCCCCGGGCCCGGAAGCCTCCTGGGCCACATCCCCGTGAGCGTCCTGCGGGATCTGGGGCGGGGCGCCAAGCGCCGAAAAGTTTGCTGGCTCCCGCCCGCCCTGGGCTGGGTGGTCGCCAGCACCTCCGCCACCCCCAGGTGCCCGAGACCTCCGTTCCCCTGCCTAGGCGGGCGGCGGGGCCCTGCCGGGACGGGCGGGCCGCTGGGCTGACGGTAAGGCCCAAGCGCCTGCTAAGCTGCGCCTCAAGAGGCAGCCCGCGACCCCGCCGGCATCCACTGCCGAAGCAGCCTAGAAGGGCCCGATCTCGCCGCGATCGCGGAAGCTAAGCAGGGTCGGGCCTGGTTAGAACTTGGATGGGAGACCTCTAGGGAAGACCGGGTGCTCTAGGCTTTTTGCCTCCCGCTCCGCCTTCTCCTTTTGGCGCTCGCGGCGTTCGCGGCTATCTCCGCCCCCGCCCGGCACAGCTGCAAGCCCCACCTCCTCAGGTCTCTCCCACCACAGCCAGCGTCTGATGGGGCGCTCCCCGCCTGCCTGAGCGGCCAGGCGGCCAGAAGGCGTCCCTGGAAGGCAGAGGCGCGCCAGACGCTCCGGGGGTGGCCTGACGGGAACCAGACGTGGCCGCGGACCCGGGGGCCGTCCGTGCGCCCCTTGAGCCCCTCGACCTGCACCTGGCCGCCCCCACTGCAGCCCAGCCCCGTCGCCGCCACCTGTCTGCCGGGCTGGCTCTCCACAGCTCCATACGGAAAAAGCCGCCCCTCCGCCGTTTCGCCATGGCCCGAGGCGGGAGCGGGATCGAGGGCCCAGGCCGCTTCCCCGGGCCTGCCGGCCACCTGGGGCGGGGTCCTGAGCTCGGACGGTGGCGTGGGGGCGAGGGTGGCGTTGCTGGGTCTTAGGGGCCGTGCCAACTCAATGGTGGCTCCCAGTGGCTTCGGGCCAGCTTCTGTCGGGCAGGAGGGCCGGCCCGGTCTGCGTCTGAGCTGCGCCTAGCGCATCGTGGGCGGGCAGGTGGGATGCCCAAGGGCCCGCGGTCCCCGGGCCCGGAAGCCTCCTGGGCCACATCCCCGTGAGCGTCCTGCGGGATCTGGGGCGGGGCGCCAAGCGCCGGAAAGTTTGCTGGCTCCCGCCCGCCCTGGGCTGGGTGGTCGCCAGCACCTCCGCCACCCCCAGGTGCCCGAGACCTCCGTTCCCCTGCCTAGGCGGGCGGCGGGGCCCTGCCGGGACGGGCGGGCCGCTGGGCTGACGGTAAGGCCCAAGCGCCTGCTAAGCTGCGCCTCAAGAGGCAGCCCGCGACCCCGCCGGCATCCACTGCCGAAGCAGCCTAGAAGGGCCCGATCTCGCCGCGATCGCGGAAGCTAAGCAGGGTCGGGCCTGGTTAGAACTTGGATGGGAGACCTCTAGGGAAGACCGGGTGCTCTAGGCTTTTTGCCTCCCGCTCCGCCTTCTCCTTTTGGCGCTCGCGGCGTTCGCGGCTATCTCCGCCCCCGCCCGGCACAGCTGCAAGCCCCACCTCCTCAGGTCTCTCCCACCACAGCCAGCGTCTGATGGGGCGCTCCCCGCCTGCCTGAGCGGCCAGGCGGCCAGAAGGCGTCCCTGGAAGGCAGAGGCGCGCCAGACGCTCCGGGGGTGGCCTGACGGGAACCAGACGTGGCCGCGGACCCGGGGGCCGTCCGTGCGCCCCTTGAGCCCCTCGACCTGCACCTGGCCGCCCCCACTGCAGCCCAGCCCCGTCGCCGCCACCTGTCTGCCGGGCTGGCTCTCCACAGCTCCATACGGAAAAAGCCGCCCCTCCGCCGTTTCGCCATGGCCCGAGGCGGGAGCGGGATCGAGGGCCCAGGCCGCTTCCCCGGGCCTGCCGGCCACCTGGGGCGGGGTCCTGAGCTCGGACGGTGGCGTGGGGGCGAGGGTGGCGTTGCTGGGTCTTAGGGGCCGTGCCAACTCAATGGTGGCTCCCAGTGGCTTCGGGCCAGCTTCTGTCGGGCAGGAGGGCCGGCCCGGTCTGCGTCTGAGCTGCGCCTAGCGCATCGTGGGCGGGCAGGTGGGATGCCCAAGGGCCCGCGGTCCCCGGGCCCGGAAGCCTCCTGGGCCACATCCCCGTGAGCGTCCTGCGGGATCTGGGGCGGGGCGCCAAGCGCCGAAAAGTTTGCTGGCTCCCGCCCGCCCTGGGCTGGGTGGTCGCCAGCACCTCCGCCACCCCCAGGTGCCCGAGACCTCCGTTCCCCTGCCTAGGCGGGCGGCGGGGCCCTGCCGGGACGGGCGGGCCGCTGGGCTGACGGTAAGGCCCAAGCGCCTGCTAAGCTGCGCCTCAAGAGGCAGCCCGCGACCCCGCCGGCATCCACTGCCGAAGCAGCCTAGAAGGGCCCGATCTCGCCGCGATCGCGGAAGCTAAGCAGGGTCGGGCCTGGTTAGAACTTGGATGGGAGACCTCTAGGGAAGACCGGGTGCTCTAGGCTTTTTGCCTCCCGCTCCGCCTTCTCCTTTTGGCGCTCGCGGCGTTCGCGGCTATCTCCGCCCCCACCCGGCACAGCTGCAAGCCCCACCTCCTCAGGTCTCTCCCACCACAGCCAGCGTCTGATGGGGCGCTCCCCGCCTGCCTGAGCGGCCAGGCGGCCAGAAGGCGTCCCTGGAAGGCAGAGGCGCGCCAGACGCTCCGGGGGTGGCCTGACGGGAACCAGACGTGGCCGCGGACCCGGGGGCCGTCCGTGCGCCCCTTGAGCCCCTCGACCTGCACCTGGCCGCCCCCACTGCAGCCCAGCCCCGTCGCCGCCACCTGTCTGCCGGGCTGGCTCTCCACAGCTCCATACGGAAAAAGCCGCCCCTCCGCCGTTTCGCCATGGCCCGAGGCGGGAGCGGGATCGAGGGCCCAGGCCGCTTCCCCGGGCCTGCCGGCCACCTGGGGCGGGGTCCTGAGCTCGGACGGTGGCGTGGGGGCGAGGGTGGCGTTGCTGGGTCTTAGGGGCCGTGCCAACTCAATGGTGGCTCCCAGTGGCTTCGGGCCAGCTTCTGTCGGGCAGGAGGGCCGGCCCGGTCTGCGTCTGAGCTGCGCCTAGCGCATCGTGGGCGGGCAGGTGGGATGCCCAAGGGCCCGCGGTCCCCGGGCCCGGAAGCCTCCTGGGCCACATCCCCGTGAGCGTCCTGCAGGATCTGGGGCGGGGCGCCAAGCGCCGAAAAGTTTGCTGGCTCCCGCCCGCCCTGGGCTGGGTGGTCGCCAGCACCTCCGCCACCCCCAGGTGCCCGAGACCTCCGTTCCCCTGCCTAGGCGGGCGGCGGGGCCCTGCCGGGACGGGCGGGCCGCTGGGCTGACGGTAAGGCCCAAGCGCCTGCTAAGCTGCGCCTCAAGAGGCAGCCCGCGAACCCACCGGCATCCACTGCCGAAGCAGCCTAGAAGGGCCCGATCTCGCCGCGATCGCGGAAGCTAAGCAGGGTCGGGCCTGGTTAGAACTTGGATGGGAGACCTCTAGGGAAGACCGGGTGCTCTAGGCTTTTTGCCTCCCGCTCCGCCTTCTCCTTTTGGCGCTCGCGGCGTTCGCGGCTATCTCCGCCCCCGCCCGGCACAGCTGCAAGCCCCACCTCCTCAGGTCTCTCCCACCACAGCCAGCGTCTGATGGGGCGCTCCCCGCCTGCCTGAGCGGCCAGGCGGCCAGAAGGCGTCCCTGGAAGGCAGAGGCGCGCCAGACGCTCCGGGGGTGGCCTGACGGGAACCAGACGTGGCCGCGGACCCGGGGGCCGTCCGTGCGCCCCTTGAGCCCCTCGACCTGCACCTGGCCGCCCCCACTGCAGCCCAGCCCCGTCGCCGCCACCTGTCTGCCGGGCTGGCTCTCCACAGCTCCATACGGAAAAAGCCGCCCCTCCGCCGTTTCGCCATGGCCCGAGGCGGGAGCGGGATCGAGGGCCCAGGCCGCTTCCCCGGGCCTGCCGGCCACCTGGGGCGGGGTCCTGAGCTCGGACGGTGGCGTGGGGGCGAGGGTGGCGTTGCTGGGTCTTAGGGGCCGTGCCAACTCAATGGTGGCTCCCAGTGGCTTCGGGCCAGCTTCTGTCGGGCAGGAGGGCCGGCCCGGTCTGCGTCTGATCTGCGCCTAGCGCATCGTGGGCGGGCAGGTGGGATGCCCAAGGGCCCGCGGTCCCCGGGCCCGGAAGCCTCCTGGGCCACATCCCCGTGAGCGTCCTGCGGGATCTGGGGCGGGGCGCCAAGCGCCGAAAAGTTTGCTGGCTCCCGCCCGCCCTGGGCTGGGTGGTCGCCAGCACCTCCGCCACCCCCAGGTGCCCGAGACCTCCGTTCCCCTGCCTAGGCGGGCGGCGGGGCCCTGCCGGGACGGGCGGGCCGCTGGGCTGACGGTAAGGCCCAAGCGCCTGCTAAGCTGCGCCTCAAGAGGCAGCCCGCGACCCCGCCGGCATCCACTGCCGAAGCAGCCTAGAAGGGCCCGATCTCGCCGCGATCGCGGAAGCTAAGCAGGGTCGGGCCTGGTTAGAACTTGGATGGGAGACCTCTAGGGAAGACCGGGTGCTCTAGGCTTTTTGCCTCCCGCTCCGCCTTCTCCTTTTGGCGCTCGCGGCGTTCGCGGCTATCTCCGCCCCCGCCCGGCACAGCTGCAAGCCCCACCTCCTCAGGTCTCTCCCACCACAGCCAGCGTCTGATGGGGCGCTCCCCGCCTGCCTGAGCGGCCAGGCGGCCAGAAGGCGTCCCTGGAAGGCAGAGGCGCGCCAGACGCTCCGGGGGTGGCCTGACGGGAACCAGACGTGGCCGCGGACCCGGGGGCCGTCCGTGCGCCCCTTGAGCCCCTCGACCTGCACCTGGCCGCCCCCACTGCAGCCCAGCCCCGTCGCCGCCACCTGTCTGCCGGGCTGGCTCTCCACAGCTCCATACGGAAAAAGCCGCCCCTCCGCCGTTTCGCCATGGCCCGAGGCGGGAGCGGGATCGAGGGCCCAGGCTGCTTCCCCGGGCCTGCCGGCCACCTGGGGCGGGGTCCTGAGCTCGGACGGTGGCGTGGGGGCGAGGGTGGCGTTGCTGGGTCTTAGGGGCCGTGCCAACTCAATGGTGGCTCCCAGTGGCTTCGGGCCAGCTTCTGTCGGGCAGGAGGGCCGGCCCGGTCTGCGTCTGAGCTGCGCCTAGCGCATCGTGGGCGGGCAGGTGGGATGCCCAAGGGCCCGCGGTCCCCGGGCCCGGAAGCCTCCTGGGCCACATCCCCGTGAGCGTCCTGCGGGATCTGGGGCGGGGCGCCAAGCGCCGAAAAGTTTGCTGGCTCCCGCCCGCCCTGGGCTGGGTGGTCGCCAGCACCTCCGCCACCCCCAGGTGCCCGAGACCTCCGTTCCCCTGCCTAGGCGGGCGGCGGGGCCCTGCCGGGACGGGCGGGCCGCTGGGCTGACGGTAAGGCCCAAGCGCCTGCTAAGCTGCGCCTCAAGAGGCAGCCCGCGACCCTGCCGGCATCCACTGCCGAAGCAGCCTAGAAGGGCCCGATCTCGCCGCGATCGCGGAAGCTAAGCAGGGTCGGGCCTGGTTAGAACTTGGATGGGAGACCTCTAGGGAAGACCGGGTGCTCTAGGCTTTTTGCCTCCCGCTCCGCCTTCTCCTTTTGGCGCTCGCGGCGTTCGCGGCTATCTCCGCCCCCGCCCGGCACAGCTGCAAGCCCCACCTCCTCAGGTCTCTCCCACCACAGCCAGCGTCTGATGGGGCGCTCCCCGCCTGCCTGAGCGGCCAGGCGGCCAGAAGGCGTCCCTGGAAGGCAGAGGCGCGCCAGACGCTCCGGGGGTGGCCTGACGGGAACCAGACGTGGCCGCGGACCCGGGGGCCGTCCGTGCGCCCCTTGAGCCCCTCGACCTGCACCTGGCCGCCCCCACTGCAGCCCAGCCCCGTCGCCGCCACCTGTCTGCCGGGCTGGCTCTCCACAGCTCCATACGGAAAAAGCCGCCCCTCCGCCGTTTCGCCATGGCCCGAGGCGGGAGCGGGATCGAGGGCCCAGGCCGCTTCCCCGGGCCTGCCGGCCACCTGGGGCGGGGTCCTGAGCTCGGACGGTGGCGTGGGGGCGAGGGTGGCGTTGCTGGGTCTTAGGGGCCGTGCCAACTCAATGGTGGCTCCCAGTGGCTTCGGGCCAGCTTCTGTCGGGCAGGAGGGCCGGTCCGGTCTGCGTCTGAGCTGCGCCTAGCGCATCGTGGGCGGGCAGGTGGGATGCCCAAGGGCCCGCGGTCCCCGGGCCCGGAAGCCTCCTGGGCCACATCCCCGTGAGCGTCCTGCGGGATCTGGGGCGGGGCGCCAAGCGCCGAAAAGTTTGCTGGCTCCCGCCCGCCCTGGGCTGGGTGGTCGCCAGCACCTCCGCCACCCCCAGGTGCCCGAGACCTCCGTTCCCCTGCGTAGGCGGGCGGCGGGGCCCTGCCGGGACGGGCGGGCCGCTGGGCTGACGGTAAGGCCCAAGCGCCTGCTAAGCTGCGCCTCAAGAGGCAGCCCGCGACCCCGCCGGCATCCACTGCCGAAGCAGCCTAGAAGGGCCCGATCTCGCCGCGATCGCGGAAGCTAAGCAGGGTCGGGCCTGGTTAGAACTTGGATGGGAGACCTCTAGGGAAGACCGGGTGCTCTAGGCTTTTTGCCTCCCGCTCCGCCTTCTCCTTTTGGCGCTCGCGGCGTTCGCGGCTATCTCCGCCCCCGCCCGGCACAGCTGCAAGCCCCACCTCCTCAGGTCTCTCCCACCACAGCCAGCGTCTGATGGGGCGCTCCCCGCCTGCCTGAGCGGCCAGGCGGCCAGAAGGCGTCCCTGGAAGGCAGAGGCGCGCCAGACGCTCCGGGGGTGGCCTGACGGGAACCAGACGTGGCCGCGGACCCGGGGGCCGTCCGTGCGCCCCTTGAGCCCCTCGACCTGCACCTGGCCGCCCCCACTGCAGCCCAGCCCCGTCGCCGCCACCTGTCTGCCGGGCTGGCTCTCCACAGCTCCATACGGAAAAAGCCGCCCCTCCGCCGTTTCGCCATGGCCCGAGGCGGGAGCGGGATCGAGGGCCCAGGCCGCTTCCCCGGGCCTGCCGGCCACCTGGGGCGGGGTCCTGAGCTCGGACGGTGGCGTGGGGGCGAGGGTGGCGTTGCTGGGTCTTAGGGGCCGTGCCAACTCAATGGTGGCTCCCAGTGGCTTCGGGCCAGCTTCTGTCGGGCAGGAGGGCCGGCCCGGTCTGCGTCTGAGCTGCGCCTAGCGCATCGTGGGCGGGCAGGTGGGATGCCCAAGGGCCCGCGGTCCCCGGGCCCGGAAGCCTCCTGGGCCACATCCCCGTGAGCGTCCTGCGGGATCTGGGGCGGGGCGCCAAGCGCCGAAAAGTTTGCTGGCTCCCGCCCGCCCTGGGCTGGGTGGTCGCCAGCACCTCCGCCACCCCCAGGTGCCCGAGACCTCCGTTCCCCTGCCTAGGCGGGCGGCGGGGCCCTGCCGGGACGGGCGGGCCGCTGGGCTGACGGTAAGGCCCAAGCGCCTGCTAAGCTGCGCCTCAAGAGGCAGCCCGCGACCCCGCCGGCATCCACTGCCGAAGCAGCCTAGAAGGGCCCGATCTCGCCGCGATCGCGGAAGCTAAGCAGGGTCGGGCCTGGTTAGAACTTGGATGGGAGACCTCTAGGGAAGACCGGGTGCTCTAGGCTTTTTGCCTCCCGCTCCGCCTTCTCCTTTTGGCGCTCGCGGCGTTCGCGGCTATCTCCGCCCCCGCCCGGCACAGCTGCAAGCCCCACCTCCTCAGGTCTCTCCCACCACAGCCAGCGTCTGATGGGGCGCTCCCCGCCTGCCTGAGCGGCCAGGCGGCCAGAAGGCGTCCCTGGAAGGCAGAGGCGCGCCAGACGCTCCGGGGGTGGCCTGACGGGAACCAGACGTGGCCGCGGACCCGGGGGCCGTCCGTGCGCCCCTTGAGCCCCTCGACCTGCACCTGGCCGCCCCCACTGCAGCCCAGCCCCGTCGCCGCCACCTGTCTGCCGGGCTGGCTCTCCACAGCTCCATACGGAAAAAGCCGCCCCTCCGCCGTTTCGCCATGGCCCGAGGCGGGAGCGGGATCGAGGGCCCAGGCCGCTTCCCCGGGCCTGCCGGCCACCTGGGGCGGGGTCCTGAGCTCGGACGGTGGCGTGGGGGCGAGGGTGGCGTTGCTGGGTCTTAGGGGCCGTGCCAACTCAATGGTGGCTCCCAGTGGCTTCGGGCCAGCTTCTGTCGGGCAGGAGGGCCGGCCCGGTCTGCGTCTGAGCTGCGCCTAGCGCATCGTGGGCGGGCAGGTGGGATGCCCAAGGGCCCGCGGTCCCCGGGCCCGGAAGCCTCCTGGGCCACATCCCCGTGAGCGTCCTGCGGGATCTGGGGCGGGGCGCCAAGCGCCGAAAAGTTTGCTGGCTCCTGCCCGCCCTGGGCTGGGTGGTCGCCAGCACCTCCGCCACCCCCAGGTGCCCGAGACCTCCGTTCCCCTGCCTAGGCGGGCGGCGGGGCCCTGCCGGGACGGGCGGGCCGCTGGGCTGACGGTAAGGCCCAAGCGCCTGCTAAGCTGCGCCTCAAGAGGCAGCCCGCGACCCCGCCGGCATCCACTGCCGAAGCAGCCTAGAAGGGCCCGATCTCGCCGCGATCGCGGAAGCTAAGCAGGGTCGGGCCTGGTTAGAACTTGGATGGGAGACCTCTAGGGAAGACCGGGTGCTCTAGGCTTTTTGCCTCCCGCTCCGCCTTCTCCTTTTGGCGCTCGCGGCGTTCGCGGCTATCTCCGCCCCCACCCGGCACAGCTGCAAGCCCCACCTCCTCAGGTCTCTCCCACCACAGCCAGCGTCTGATGGGGCGCTCCCCGCCTGCCTGAGCGGCCAGGCGGCCAGAAGGCGTCCCTGGAAGGCAGAGGCGCGCCAGACGCTCCGGGGGTGGCCTGACGGGAACCAGACGTGGCCGCGGACCCGGGGGCCGTCCGTGCGCCCCTTGAGCCCCTCGACCTGCACCTGGCCGCCCCCACTGCAGCCCAGCCCCGTCGCCGCCACCTGTCTGCCGGGCTGGCTCTCCACAGCTCCATACGGAAAAAGCCGCCCCTCCGCCGTTTCGCCATGGCCCGAGGCGGGAGCGGGATCGAGGGCCCAGGCCGCTTCCCCGGGCCTGCCGGCCACCTGGGGCGGGGTCCTGAGCTCGGACGGTGGCGTGGGGGCGAGGGTGGCGTTGCTGGGTCTTAGGGGCCGTGCCAACTCAATGGTGGCTCCCAGTGGCTTCGGGCCAGCTTCTGTCGGGCAGGAGGGCCGGCCCGGTCTGCGTCTGAGCTGTGCCTAGCGCATCGTGGGCGGGCAGGTGGGATGCCCAAGGGCCCGCGGTCCCCGGGCCCGGAAGCCTCCTGGGCCACATCCCCGTGAGCGTCCTGCAGGATCTGGGGCGGGGCGCCAAGCGCCGAAAAGTTTGCTGGCTCCCGCCCGCCCTGGGCTGGGTGGTCGCCAGCACCTCCGCCACCCCCAGGTGCCCGAGACCTCCGTTCCCCTGCCTAGGCGGGCGGCGGGGCCCTGCCGGGACGGGCGGGCCGCTGGGCTGACGGTAAGGCCCAAGCGCCTGCTAAGCTGCGCCTCAAGAGGCAGCCCGCGACCCCACCGGCATCCACTGCCGAAGCAGCCTAGAAGGGCCCGATCTCGCCGCGATCGCGGAAGCTAAGCAGGGTCGGGCCTGGTTAGAACTTGGATGGGAGACCTCTAGGGAAGACCGGGTGCTCTAGGCTTTTTGCCTCCCGCTCCGCCTTCTCCTTTTGGCGCTCGCGGCGTTCGCGGCTATCTCCGCCCCCGCCCGGCACAGCTGCAAGCCCCACCTCCTCAGGTCTCTCCCACCACAGCCAGCGTCTGATGGGGCGCTCCCCGCCTGCCTGAGCGGCCAGGCGGCCAGAAGGCGTCCCTGGAAGGCAGAGGCGCGCCAGACGCTCCGGGGGTGGCCTGACGGGAACCAGACGTGGCCGCGGACCCGGGGGCCGTCCGTGCGCCCCTTGAGCCCCTCGACCTGCACCTGGCCGCCCCCACTGCAGCCCAGCCCCGTCGCCGCCACCTGTCTGCCGGGCTGGCTCTCCACAGCTCCATACGGAAAAAGCCGCCCCTCCGCCGTTTCGCCATGGCCCGAGGCGGGAGCGGGATCGAGGGCCCAGGCCGCTTCCCCGGGCCTGCCGGCCACCTGGGGCGGGGTCCTGAGCTCGGACGGTGGCGTGGGGGCGAGGGTGGCGTTGCTGGGTCTTAGGGGCCGTGCCAACTCAATGGTGGCTCCCAGTGGCTTCGGGCCAGCTTCTGTCGGGCAGGAGGGCCGGCCCGGTCTGCGTCTGATCTGCGCCTAGCGCATCGTGGGCGGGCAGGTGGGATGCCCAAGGGCCCGCGGTCCCCGGGCCCGGAAGCCTCCTGGGCCACATCCCCGTGAGCGTCCTGCGGGATCTGGGGCGGGGCGCCAAGCGCCGAAAAGTTTGCTGGCTCCCGCCCGCCCTGGGCTGGGTGGTCGCCAGCACCTCCGCCACCCCCAGGTGCCCGAGACCTCCGTTCCCCTGCCTAGGCGGGCGGCGGGGCCCTGCCGGGACGGGCGGGCCGCTGGGCTGACGGTAAGGCCCAAGCGCCTGCTAAGCTGCGCCTCAAGAGGCAGCCCGCGACCCCGCCGGCATCCACTGCCGAAGCAGCCTAGAAGGGCCCGATCTCGCCGCGATCGCGGAAGCTAAGCAGGGTCGGGCCTGGTTAGAACTTGGATGGGAGACCTCTAGGGAAGACCGGGTGCTCTAGGCTTTTTGCCTCCCGCTCCGCCTTCTCCTTTTGGCGCTCGCGGCGTTCGCGGCTATCTCCGCCCCCGCCCGGCACAGCTGCAAGCCCCACCTCCTCAGGTCTCTCCCACCACAGCCAGCGTCTGATGGGGCGCTCCCCGCCTGCCTGAGCGGCCAGGCGGCCAGAAGGCGTCCCTGGAAGGCAGAGGCGCGCCAGACGCTCCGGGGGTGGCCTGACGGGAACCAGACGTGGCCGCGGACCCGGGGGCCGTCCGTGCGCCCCTTGAGCCCCTCGACCTGCACCTGGCCGCCCCCACTGCAGCCCAGCCCCGTCGCCGCCACCTGTCTGCCGGGCTGGCTCTCCACAGCTCCATACGGAAAAAGCCGCCCCTCCGCCGTTTCGCCATGGCCCGAGGCGGGAGCGGGATCGAGGGCCCAGGCTGCTTCCCCGGGCCTGCCGGCCACCTGGGGCGGGGTCCTGAGCTCGGACGGTGGCGTGGGGGCGAGGGTGGCGTTGCTGGGTCTTAGGGGCCGTGCCAACTCAATGGTGGCTCCCAGTGGCTTCGGGCCAGCTTCTGTCGGGCAGGAGGGCCGGCCCGGTCTGCGTCTGAGCTGCGCCTAGCGCATCGTGGGCGGGCAGGTGGGATGCCCAAGGGCCCGCGGTCCCCGGGCCCGGAAGCCTCCTGGGCCACATCCCCGTGAGCGTCCTGCGGGATCTGGGGCGGGGCGCCAAGCGCCGAAAAGTTTGCTGGCTCCCGCCCGCCCTGGGCTGGGTGGTCGCCAGCACCTCCGCCACCCCCAGGTGCCCGAGACCTCCGTTCCCCTGCCTAGGCGGGCGGCGGGGCCCTGCCGGGACGGGCGGGCCGCTGGGCTGACGGTAAGGCCCAAGCGCCTGCTAAGCTGCGCCTCAAGAGGCAGCCCGCGACCCTGCCGGCATCCACTGCCGAAGCAGCCTAGAAGGGCCCGATCTCGCCGCGATCGCGGAAGCTAAGCAGGGTCGGGCCTGGTTAGAACTTGGATGGGAGACCTCTAGGGAAGACCGGGTGCTCTAGGCTTTTTGCCTCCCGCTCCGCCTTCTCCTTTTGGCGCTCGCGGCGTTCGCGGCTATCTCCGCCCCCGCCCGGCACAGCTGCAAGCCCCACCTCCTCAGGTCTCTCCCACCACAGCCAGCGTCTGATGGGGCGCTCCCCGCCTGCCTGAGCGGCCAGGCGGCCAGAAGGCGTCCCTGGAAGGCAGAGGCGCGCCAGACGCTCCGGGGGTGGCCTGACGGGAACCAGACGTGGCCGCGGACCCGGGGGCCGTCCGTGCGCCCCTTGAGCCCCTCGACCTGCACCTGGCCGCCCCCACTGCAGCCCAGCCCCGTCGCCGCCACCTGTCTGCCGGGCTGGCTCTCCACAGCTCCATACGGAAAAAGCCGCCCCTCCGCCGTTTCGCCATGGCCCGAGGCGGGAGCGGGATCGAGGGCCCAGGCCGCTTCCCCGGGCCTGCCGGCCACCTGGGGCGGGGTCCTGAGCTCGGACGGTGGCGTGGGGGCGAGGGTGGCGTTGCTGGGTCTTAGGGGCCGTGCCAACTCAATGGTGGCTCCCAGTGGCTTCGGGCCAGCTTCTGTCGGGCAGGAGGGCCGGCCCGGTCTGCGTCTGAGCTGCGCCTAGCGCATCGTGGGCGGGCAGGTGGGATGCCCAAGGGCCCGCGGTCCCCGGGCCCGGAAGCCTCCTGGGCCACATCCCCGTGAGCGTCCTGCGGGATCTGGGGCGGGGCGCCAAGCGCCGAAAAGTTTGCTGGCTCCCGCCCGCCCTGGGCTGGGTGGTCGCCAGCACCTCCGCCACCCCCAGGTGCCCGAGACCTCCGTTCCCCTGCCTAGGCGGGCGGCGGGGCCCTGCCGGGACGGGCGGGCCGCTGGGCTGACGGTAAGGCCCAAGCGCCTGCTAAGCTGCGCCTCAAGAGGCAGCCCGCGACCCCGCCGGCATCCACTGCCGAAGCAGCCTAGAAGGGCCCGATCTCGCCGCGATCGCGGAAGCTAAGCAGGGTCGGGCCTGGTTAGAACTTGGATGGGAGACCTCTAGGGAAGACCGGGTGCTCTAGGCTTTTTGCCTCCCGCTCCGCCTTCTCCTTTTGGCGCTCGCGGCGTTCGCGGCTATCTCCGCCCCCGCCCGGCACAGCTGCAAGCCCCACCTCCTCAGGTCTCTCCCACCACAGCCAGCGTCTGATGGGGCGCTCCCCGCCTGCCTGAGCGGCCAGGCGGCCAGAAGGCGTCCCTGGAAGGCAGAGGCGCGCCAGACGCTCCGGGGGTGGCCTGACGGGAACCAGACGTGGCCGCGGACCCGGGGGCCGTCCGTGCGCCCCTTGAGCCCCTCGACCTGCACCTGGCCGCCCCCACTGCAGCCCAGCCCCGTCGCCGCCACCTGTCTGCCGGGCTGGCTCTCCACAGCTCCATACGGAAAAAGCCGCCCCTCCGCCGTTTCGCCATGGCCCGAGGCGGGAGCGGGATCGAGGGCCCAGGCCGCTTCCCCGGGCCTGCCGGCCACCTGGGGCGGGGTCCTGAGCTCGGACGGTGGCGTGGGGGCGAGGGTGGCGTTGCTGGGTCTTAGGGGCCGTGCCAACTCAATGGTGGCTCCCAGTGGCTTCGGGCCAGCTTCTGTCGGGCAGGAGGGCCGGCCCGGTCTGCGTCTGAGCTGCGCCTAGCGCATCGTGGGCGGGCAGGTGGGATGCCCAAGGGCCCGCGGTCCCCGGGCCCGGAAGCCTCCTGGGCCACATCCCCGTGAGCGTCCTGCGGGATCTGGGGCGGGGCGCCAAGCGCCGAAAAGTTTGCTGGCTCCCGCCCGCCCTGGGCTGGGTGGTCGCCAGCACCTCCGCCACCCCCAGGTGCCCGAGACCTCCGTTCCCCTGCCTAGGCGGGCGGCGGGGCCCTGCCGGGACGGGCGGGCCGCTGGGCTGACGGTAAGGCCCAAGCGCCTGCTAAGCTGCGCCTCAAGAGGCAGCCCGCGACCCCGCCGGCATCCACTGCCGAAGCAGCCTAGAAGGGCCCGATCTCGCCGCGATCGCGGAAGCTAAGCAGGGTCGGGCCTGGTTAGAACTTGGATGGGAGACCTCTAGGGAAGACCGGGTGCTCTAGGCTTTTTGCCTCCCGCTCCGCCTTCTCCTTTTGGCGCTCGCGGCGTTCGCGGCTATCTCCGCCCCCGCCCGGCACAGCTGCAAGCCCCACCTCCTCAGGTCTCTCCCACCACAGCCAGCGTCTGATGGGGCGCTCCCCGCCTGCCTGAGCAGCCAGGCGGCCAGAAGGCGTCCCTGGAAGGCAGAGGCGCGCCAGACGCTCCGGGGGTGGCCTGACGGGAACCAGACGTGGCCGCGGACCCGGGGGCCGTCCGTGCGCCCCTTGAGCCCCTCGACCTGCACCTGGCCGCCCCCACTGCAGCCCAGCCCCGTCGCCGCCACCTGTCTGCCGGGCTGGCTCTCCACAGCTCCATACGGAAAAAGCCGCCCCTCCGCCGTTTCGCCATGGCCCGAGGCGGGAGCGGGATCGAGGGCCCAGGCCGCTTCCCCGGGCCTGCCGGCCACCTGGGGCGGGGTCCTGAGCTCGGACGGTGGCGTGGGGGCGAGGGTGGCGTTGCTGGGTCTTAGGGGCCGTGCCAACTCAATGGTGGCTCCCAGTGGCTTCAGGCCAGCTTCTGTCGGGCAGGAGGGCCGGCCCGGTCTGCGTCTGAGCTGCGCCTAGCGCATCGTGGGCGGGCAGGTGGGATGCCCAAGGGCCCGCGGTCCCCGGGCCCGGAAGCCTCCTGGGCCACATCCCCGTGAGCGTCCTGCGGGATCTGGGGCGGGGCGCCAAGCGCCGAAAAGTTTGCTGGCTCCCGCCCGCCCTGGGCTGGGTGGTCGCCAGCACCTCCGCCACCCCCAGGTGCCCGAGACCTCCGTTCCCCTGCCTAGGCGGGCGGCGGGGCCCTGCCGGGACGGGCGGGCCGCTGGGCTGACGGTAAGGCCCAAGCGCCTGCTAAGCTGCGCCTCAAGAGGCAGCCCGCGACCGCGCCGGCATCCACTGCCGAAGCAGCCTAGAAGGGCCCGATCTCGCCGCGATCGCGGAAGCTAAGCAGGGTCGGGCCTGGTTAGAACTTGGATGGGAGACCTCTAGGGAAGACCGGGTGCTCTAGGCTTTTTGCCTCCCGCTCCGCCTTCTCCTTTTGGCGCTCGCGGCGTTCGCGGCTATCTCCGCCCCCGCCCGGCACAGCTGCAAGCCCCACCTCCTCAGGTCTCTCCCACCACAGCCAGCGTCTGATGGGGCGCTCCCCGCCTGCCTGAGCGGCCAGGCGGCCAGAAGGCGTCCCTGGAAGGCAGAGGCGCGCCAGACGCTCCGGGGGTGGCCTGACGGGAACCAGACGTGGCCGCGGACCCGGGGGCCGTCCGTGCGCCCCTTGAGCCCCTCGACCTGCACCTGGCCGCCCCCACTGCAGCCCAGCCCCGTCGCCGCCACCTGTCTGCCGGGCTGGCTCTCCACAGCTCCATACGGAAAAAGCCGCCCCTCCGCCGTTTCGCCATGGCCCGAGGCGGGAGCGGGATCGAGGGCCCAGGCCGCTTCCCCGGGCCTGCCGGCCACCTGGGGCGGGGTCCTGAGCTCGGACGGTGGCGTGGGGGCGAGGGTGGCGTTGCTGGGTCTTAGGGGCCGTGCCAACTCAATGGTGGCTCCCAGTGGCTTCGGGCCAGCTTCTGTCGGGCAGGAGGGCCGGCCCGGTCTGCGTCTGAGCTGCGCCTAGCGCATCGTGGGCGGGCAGGTGGGATGCCCAAGGGCCCGCGGTCCCCGGGCCCGGAAGCCTCCTGGGCCACATCCCCGTGAGCGTCCTGCGGGATCTGGGGCGGGGCGCCAAGCGCCGAAAAGTTTGCTGGCTCCCGCCCGCCCTGGGCTGGGTGGTCGCCAGCACCTCCGCCACCCCCAGGTGCCCGAGACCTCCGTTCCCCTGCCTAGGCGGGCGGCGGGGCCCTGCCGGGACGGGCGGGCCGCTGGGCTGACGGTAAGGCCCAAGCGCCTGCTAAGCTGCGCCTCAAGAGGCAGCCCGCGACCCCGCCGGCATCCACTGCCGAAGCAGCCTAGAAGGGCCCGATCTCGCCGCGATCGCGGAAGCTAAGCAGGGTCGGGCCTGGTTAGAACTTGGATGGGAGACCTCTAGGGAAGACCGGGTGCTCTAGGCTTTTTGCCTCCCGCTCCGCCTTCTCCTTTTGGCGCTCGCGGCGTTCGCGGCTATCTCCGCCCCCGCCCGGCACAGCTGCAAGCCCCACCTCCTCAGGTCTCTCCCACCACAGCCAGCGTCTGATGGGGCGCTCCCCGCCTGCCTGAGCGGCCAGGCGGCCAGAAGGCGTCCCTGGAAGGCAGAGGCGCGCCAGACGCTCCGGGGGTGGCCTGACGGGAACCAGACGTGGCCGCGGACCCGGGGGCCGTCCGTGCGCCCCTTGAGCCCCTCGACCTGCACCTGGCCGCCCCCACTGCAGCCCAGCCCCGTCGCCGCCACCTGTCTGCCGGGCTGGCTCTCCACAGCTCCATACGGAAAAAGCCGCCCCTCCGCCGTTTCGCCATGGCCCGAGGCGGGAGCGGGATCGAGGGCCCAGGCCGCTTCCCCGGGCCTGCCGGCCACCTGGGGCGGGGTCCTGAGCTCGGACGGTGGCGTGGGGGCGAGGGTGGCGTTGCTGGGTCTTAGGGGCCGTGCCAACTCAATGGTGGCTCCCAGTGGCTTCAGGCCAGCTTCTGTCGGGCAGGAGGGCCGGCCCGGTCTGCGTCTGAGCTGCGCCTAGCGCATCGTGGGCGGGCAGGTGGGATGCCCAAGGGCCCGCGGTCCCCGGGCCCGGAAGCCTCCTGGGCCACATCCCCGTGAGCGTCCTGCGGGATCTGGGGCGGGGCGCCAAGCGCCGAAAAGTTTGCTGGCTCCCGCCCGCCCTGGGCTGGGTGGTCGCCAGCACCTCCGCCACCCCCAGGTGCCCGAGACCTCCGTTCCCCTGCCTAGGCGGGCGGCGGGGCCCTGCCGGGACGGGCGGGCCGCTGGGCTGACGGTAAGGCCCAAGCGCCTGCTAAGCTGCGCCTCAAGAGGCAGCCCGCGACCGCGCCGGCATCCACTGCCGAAGCAGCCTAGAAGGGCCCGATCTCGCCGCGATCGCGGAAGCTAAGCAGGGTCGGGCCTGGTTAGAACTTGGATGGGAGACCTCTAGGGAAGACCGGGTGCTCTAGGCTTTTTGCCTCCCGCTCCGCCTTCTCCTTTTGGCGCTCGCGGCGTTCGCGGCTATCTCCGCCCCCGCCCGGCACAGCTGCAAGCCCCACCTCCTCAGGTCTCTCCCACCACAGCCAGCGTCTGATGGGGCGCTCCCCGCCTGCCTGAGCGGCCAGGCGGCCAGAAGGCGTCCCTGGAAGGCAGAGGCGCGCCAGACGCTCCGGGGGTGGCCTGACGGGAACCAGACGTGGCCGCGGACCCGGGGGCCGTCCGTGCGCCCCTTGAGCCCCTCGACCTGCACCTGGCCGCCCCCACTGCAGCCCAGCCCCGTCGCCGCCACCTGTCTGCCGGGCTGGCTCTCCACAGCTCCATACGGAAAAAGCCGCCCCTCCGCCGTTTCGCCATGGCCCGAGGCGGGAGCGGGATCGAGGGCCCAGGCCGCTTCCCCGGGCCTGCCGGCCACCTGGGGCGGGGTCCTGAGCTCGGACGGTGGCGTGGGGGCGAGGGTGGCGTTGCTGGGTCTTAGGGGCCGTGCCAACTCAATGGTGGCTCCCAGTGGCTTCGGGCCAGCTTCTGTCGGGCAGGAGGGCCGGCCCGGTCTGCGTCTGAGCTGCGCCTAGCGCATCGTGGGCGGGCAGGTGGGATGCCCAAGGGCCCGCGGTCCCCGGGCCCGGAAGCCTCCTGGGCCACATCCCCGTGAGCGTCCTGCGGGATCTGGGGCGGGGCGCCAAGCGCCGAAAAGTTTGCTGGCTCCCGCCCGCCCTGGGCTGGGTGGTCGCCAGCACCTCCGCCACCCCCAGGTGCCCGAGACCTCCGTTCCCCTGCCTAGGCGGGCGGCGGGGCCCTGCCGGGACGGGCGGGCCGCTGGGCTGACGGTAAGGCCCAAGCGCCTGCTAAGCTGCGCCTCAAGAGGCAGCCCGCGACCCCGCCGGCATCCACTGCCGAAGCAGCCTAGAAGGGCCCGATCTCGCCGCGATCGCGGAAGCTAAGCAGGGTCGGGCCTGGTTAGAACTTGGATGGGAGACCTCTAGGGAAGACCGGGTGCTCTAGGCTTTTTGCCTCCCGCTCCGCCTTCTCCTTTTGGCGCTCGCGGCGTTCGCGGCTATCTCCGCCCCCGCCCGGCACAGCTGCAAGCCCCACCTCCTCAGGTCTCTCCCACCACAGCCAGCGTCTGATGGGGCGCTCCCCGCCTGTCTGAGCGGCCAGGCGGCCAGAAGGCGTCCCTGGAAGGCAGAGGCGCGCCAGACGCTCCGGGGGTGGCCTGACGGGAACCAGACGTGGCCGCGGACCCGGGGGCCGTCCGTGCGCCCCTTGAGCCCCTCGACCTGCACCTGGCCGCCCCCACTGCAGCCCAGCCCCGTCGCCGCCACCTGTCTGCCGGGCTGGCTCTCCACAGCTCCATACGGAAAAAGCCGCCCCTCCGCCGTTTCGCCATGGCCCGAGGCGGGAGCGGGATCGAGGGCCCAGGCCGCTTCCCCGGGCCTGCCGGCCACCTGGGGCGGGGTCCTGAGCTCGGACGGTGGCGTGGGGGCGAGGGTGGCGTTGCTGGGTCTTAGGGGCCGTGCCAACTCAATGGTGGCTCCCAGTGGCTTCGGGCCAGCTTCTGTCGGGCAGGAGGGCCGGCCCGGTCTGCGTCTGAGCTGCGCCTAGCGCATCGTGGGCGGGCAGGTGGGATGCCCAAGGGCCCGCGGTCCCCGGGCCCGGAAGCCTCCTGGGCCACATCCCCGTGAGCGTCCTGCGGGATCTGGGGCGGGGCGCCAAGCGCCGAAAAGTTTGCTGGCTCCCGCCCGCCCTGGGCTGGGTGGTCGCCAGCACCTCCGCCACCCCCAGGTGCCCGAGACCTCCGTTCCCCTGCCTAGGCGGGCGGCGGGGCCCTGCCGGGACGGGCGGGCCGCTGGGCTGACGGTAAGGCCCAAGCGCCTGCTAAGCTGCGCCTCAAGAGGCAGCCCGCGACCCCGCCGGCATCCACTGCCGAAGCAGCCTAGAAGGGCCCGATCTCGCCGCGATCGCGGAAGCTAAGCAGGGTCGGGCCTGGTTAGAACTTGGATGGGAGACCTCTAGGGAAGACCGGGTGCTCTAGGCTTTTTGCCTCCCGCTCCGCCTTCTCCTTTTGGCGCTCGCGGCGTTCGCGGCTATCTCCGCCCCCGCCCGGCACAGCTGCAAGCCCCACCTCCTCAGGTCTCTCCCACCACAGCCAGCGTCTGATGGGGCGCTCCCCGCCTGCCTGAGCGGCCAGGCGGCCAGAAGGCGTCCCTGGAAGGCAGAGGCGCGCCAGACGCTCCGGGGGTGGCCTGACGGGAACCAGACGTGGCCGCGGACCCGGGGGCCGTCCGTGCGCCCCTTGAGCCCCTCGACCTGCACCTGGCCGCCCCCACTGCAGCCCAGCCCCGTCGCCGCCACCTGTCTGCCGGGCTGGCTCTCCACAGCTCCATACGGAAAAAGCCGCCCCTCCGCCGTTTCGCCATGGCCCGAGGCGGGAGCGGGATCGAGGGCCCAGGCCGCTTCCCCGGGCCTGCCGGCCACCTGGGGCGGGGTCCTGAGCTCGGACGGTGGCGTGGGGGCGAGGGTGGCGTTGCTGGGTCTTAGGGGCCGTGCCAACTCAATGGTGGCTCCCAGTGGCTTCGGGCCAGCTTCTGTCGGGCAGGAGGGCCGGCCCGGTCTGCGTCTGAGCTGCGCCTAGCGCATCGTGGGCGGGCAGGTGGGATGCCCAAGGGCCCGCGGTCCCCGGGCCCGGAAGCCTCCTGGGCCACATCCCCGTGAGCGTCCTGCGGGATCTGGGGCGGGGCGCCAAGCGCCGAAAAGTTTGCTGGCTCCCGCCCGCCCTGGGCTGGGTGGTCGCCAGCACCTCCGCCACCCCCAGGTGCCCGAGACCTCCGTTCCCCTGCCTAGGCGGGCGGCGGGGCCCTGCCGGGACGGGCGGGCCGCTGGGCTGACGGTAAGGCCCAAGCGCCTGCTAAGCTGCGCCTCAAGAGGCAGCCCGCGACCCCGCCGTCATCCACTGCCGAAGCAGCCTAGAAGGGCCCGATCTCGCCGCGATCGCGGAAGCTAAGCAGGGTCGGGCCTGGTTAGAACTTGGATGGGAGACCTCTAGGGAAGACCGGGTGCTCTAGGCTTTTTGCCTCCCGCTCCGCCTTCTCCTTTTGGCGCTCGCGGCGTTCGCGGCTATCTCCGCCCCCGCCCGGCACAGCTGCAAGCCCCACCTCCTCAGGTCTCTCCCACCACAGCCAGCGTCTGATGGGGCACTCCCCGCCTGCCTGAGCGGCCAGGCGGCCAGAAGGCGTCCCTGGAAGGCAGAGGCGCGCCAGACGCTCCGGGGGTGGCCTGACGGGAACCAGACGTGGCCGCGGACCCGGGGGCCGTCCGTGCGCCCCTTGAGCCCCTCGACCTGCACCTGGCCGCCCCCACTGCAGCCCAGCCCCGTCGCCGCCACCTGTCTGCCGGGCTGGCTCTCCACAGCTCCATACGGAAAAAGCCGCCCCTCCGCCGTTTCGCCATGGCCCGAGGCGGGAGCGGGATCGAGGGCCCAGGCCGCTTCCCCGGGCCTGCCGGCCACCTGGGGCGGGGTCCTGAGCTCGGACGGTGGCGTGGGGGCGAGGGTGGCGTTGCTGGGTCTTAGGGGCCGTGCCAACTCAATGGTGGCTCCCAGTGGCTTCGGGCCAGCTTCTGTCGGGCAGGAGGGCCGGTCCGGTCTGCGTCTGAGCTGCGCCTAGCGCATCGTGGGCGGGCAGGTGGGATGCCCAAGGGCCCGCGGTCCCCGGGCCCGGAAGCCTCCTGGGCCACATCCCCGTGAGCGTCCTGCGGGATCTGGGGCGGGGCGCCAAGCGCCGAAAAGTTTGCTGGCTCCCGCCCGCCCTGGGCTGGGTGGTCGCCAGCACCTCCGCCACCCCCAGGTGCCCGAGACCTCCGTTCCCCTGCCTAGGCGGGCGGCGGGGCCCTGCCGGGACGGGCGGGCCGCTGGGCTGACGGTAAGGCCCAAGCGCCTGCTAAGCTGCGCCTCAAGAGGCAGCCCGCGACCCCGCCGGCATCCACTGCCGAAGCAGCCTAGAAGGGCCCGATCTCGCCGCGATCGCGGAAGCTAAGCAGGGTCGGGCCTGGTTAGAACTTGGATGGGAGACCTCTAGGGAAGACCGGGTGCTCTAGGCTTTTTGCCTCCCGCTCCGCCTTCTCCTTTTGGCGCTCGCGGCGTTCGCGGCTATCTCCGCCCCCGCCCGGCACAGCTGCAAGCCCCACCTCCTCAGGTCTCTCCCACCACAGCCAGCGTCTGATGGGGCGCTCCCCGCCTGCCTGAGCGGCCAGGCGGCCAGAAGGCGTCCCTGGAAGGCAGAGGCGCGCCAGACGCTCCGGGGGTGGCCTGACGGGAACCAGACGTGGCCGCGGACCCGGGGGCCGTCCGTGCGCCCCTTGAGCCCCTCGACCTGCACCTGGCCGCCCCCACTGCAGCCCAGCCCCGTCGCCGCCACCTGTCTGCCGGGCTGGCTCTCCACAGCTCCATACGGAAAAAGCCGCCCCTCCGCCGTTTCGCCATGGCCCGAGGCGGGAGCGGGATCGAGGGCCCAGGCCGCTTCCCCGGGCCTGCCGGCCACCTGGGGCGGGGTCCTGAGCTCGGACGGTGGCGTGGGGGCGAGGGTGGCGTTGCTGGGTCTTAGGGGCCGTGCCAACTCAATGGTGGCTCCCAGTGGCTTCGGGCCAGCTTCTGTCGGGCAGGAGGGCCGGCCCGGTCTGCGTCTGAGCTGCGCCTAGCGCATCGTGGGCGGGCAGGTGGGATGCCCAAGGGCCCGCGGTCCCCGGGCCCGGAAGCCTCCTGGGCCACATCCCCGTGAGCGTCCTGCGGGATCTGGGGCGGGGCGCCAAGCGCCGAAAAGTTTGCTGGCTCCCGCCCGCCCTGGGCTGGGTGGTCGCCAGCACCTCCGCCACCCCCAGGTGCCCGAGACCTCCGTTCCCCTGCCTAGGCGGGCGGCGGGGCCCTGCCGGGACGGGCGGGCCGCTGGGCTGACGGTAAGGCCCAAGCGCCTGCTAAGCTGCGCCTCAAGAGGCAGCCCGCGACCCCGCCGGCATCCACTGCCGAAGCAGCCTAGAAGGGCCCGATCTCGCCGCGATCGCGGAAGCTAAGCAGGGTCGGGCCTGGTTAGAACTTGGATGGGAGACCTCTAGGGAAGACCGGGTGCTCTAGGCTTTTTGCCTCCCGCTCCGCCTTCTCCTTTTGGCGCTCGCGGCGTTCGCGGCTATCTCCGCCCCCGCCCGGCACAGCTGCAAGCCCCACCTCCTCAGGTCTCTCCCACCACAGCCAGCGTCTGATGGGGCGCTCCCCGCCTGCCTGAGCGGCCAGGCGGCCAGAAGGCGTCCCTGGAAGGCAGAGGCGCGCCAGACGCTCCGGGGGTGGCCTGACGGGAACCAGACGTGGCCGCGGACCCGGGGGCCGTCCGTGCGCCCCTTGAGCCCCTCGACCTGCACCTGGCCGCCCCCACTGCAGCCCAGCCCCGTCGCCGCCACCTGTCTGCCGGGCTGGCTCTCCACAGCTCCATACGGAAAAAGCCGCCCCTCCGCCGTTTCGCCATGGCCCGAGGCGGGAGCGGGATCGAGGGCCCAGGCCGCTTCCCCGGGCCTGCCGGCCACCTGGGGCGGGGTCCTGAGCTCGGACGGTGGCGTGGGGGCGAGGGTGGCGTTGCTGGGTCTTAGGGGCCGTGCCAACTCAATGGTGGCTCCCAGTGGCTTCGGGCCAGCTTCTGTCGGGCAGGAGGGCCGGCCCGGTCTGCGTCTGATCTGCGCCTAGCGCATCGTGGGCGGGCAGGTGGGATGCCCAAGGGCCCGCGGTCCCCGGGCCCGGAAGCCTCCTGGGCCACATCCCCGTGAGCGTCCTGCGGGATCTGGGGCGGGGCGCCAAGCGCCGAAAAGTTTGCTGGCTCCCGCCCGCCCTGGGCTGGGTGGTCGCCAGCACCTCCGCCACCCCCAGGTGCCCGAGACCTCCGTTCCCCTGCGTAGGCGGGCGGCGGGGCCCTGCCGGGACGGGCGGGCCGCTGGGCTGACGGTAAGGCCCAAGCGCCTGCTAAGCTGCGCCTCAAGAGGCAGCCCGCGACCCCGCCGGCATCCACTGCCGAAGCAGCCTAGAAGGGCCCGATCTCGCCGCGATCGCGGAAGCTAAGCAGGGTCGGGCCTGGTTAGAACTTGGATGGGAGACCTCTAGGGAAGACCGGGTGCTCTAGGCTTTTTGCCTCCCGCTCCGCCTTCTCCTTTTGGCGCTCGCGGCGTTCGCGGCTATCTCCGCCCCCGCCCGGCACAGCTGCAAGCCCCACCTCCTCAGGTCTCTCCCACCACAGCCAGCGTCTGATGGGGCGCTCCCCGCCTGCCTGAGCGGCCAGGCGGCCAGAAGGCGTCCCTGGAAGGCAGAGGCGCGCCAGACGCTCCGGGGGTGGCCTGACGGGAACCAGACGTGGCCGCGGACCCGGGGGCCGTCCGTGCGCCCCTTGAGCCCCTCGACCTGCACCTGGCCGCCCCCACTGCAGCCCAGCCCCGTCGCCGCCACCTGTCTGCCGGGCTGGCTCTCCACAGCTCCATACGGAAAAAGCCGCCCCTCCGCCGTTTCGCCATGGCCCGAGGCGGGAGCGGGATCGAGGGCCCAGGCCGCTTCCCCGGGCCTGCCGGCCACCTGGGGCGGGGTCCTGAGCTCGGACGGTGGCGTGGGGGCGAGGGTGGCGTTGCTGGGTCTTAGGGGCCGTGCCAACTCAATGGTGGCTCCCAGTGGCTTCGGGCCAGCTTCTGTCGGGCAGGAGGGCCGGCCCGGTCTGCGTCTGAGCTGCGCCTAGCGCATCGTGGGCGGGCAGGTGGGATGCCCAAGGGCCCGCGGTCCCCGGGCCCGGAAGCCTCCTGGGCCACATCCCCGTGAGCGTCCTGCGGGATCTGGGGCGGGGCGCCAAGCGCCGAAAAGTTTGCTGGCTCCCGCCCGCCCTGGGCTGGGTGGTCGCCAGCACCTCCGCCACCCCCAGGTGCCCGAGACCTCCGTTCCCCTGCCTAGGCGGGCGGCGGGGCCCTGCCGGGACGGGCGGGCCGCTGGGCTGACGGTAAGGCCCAAGCGCCTGCTAAGCTGCGCCTCAAGAGGCAGCCCGCGACCCCGCCGGCATCCACTGCCGAAGCAGCCTAGAAGGGCCCGATCTCGCCGCGATCGCGGAAGCTAAGCAGGGTCGGGCCTGGTTAGAACTTGGATGGGAGACCTCTAGGGAAGACCGGGTGCTCTAGGCTTTTTGCCTCCCGCTCCGCCTTCTCCTTTTGGCGCTCGCGGCGTTCGCGGCTATCTCCGCCCCCGCCCGGCACAGCTGCAAGCCCCACCTCCTCAGGTCTCTCCCACCACAGCCAGCGTCTGATGGGGCGCTCCCCGCCTGCCTGAGCGGCCAGGCGGCCAGAAGGCGTCCCTGGAAGGCAGAGGCGCGCCAGACGCTCCGGGGGTGGCCTGACGGGAACCAGACGTGGCCGCGGACCCGGGGGCCGTCCGTGCGCCCCTTGAGCCCCTCGACCTGCACCTGGCCGCCCCCACTGCAGCCCAGCCCCGTCGCCGCCACCTGTCTGCCGGGCTGGCTCTCCACAGCTCCATACGGAAAAAGCCGCCCCTCCGCCGTTTCGCCATGGCCCGAGGCGGGAGCGGGATCGAGGGCCCAGGCCGCTTCCCCGGGCCTGCCGGCCACCTGGGGCGGGGTCCTGAGCTCGGACGGTGGCGTGGGGGCGAGGGTGGCGTTGCTGGGTCTTAGGGGCCGTGCCAACTCAATGGTGGCTCCCAGTGGCTTCGGGCCAGCTTCTGTCGGGCAGGAGGGCCGGCCCGGTCTGCGTCTGAGCTGCGCCTAGCGCATCGTGGGCGGGCAGGTGGGATGCCCAAGGGCCCGCGGTCCCCGGGCCCGGAAGCCTCCTGGGCCACATCCCCGTGAGCGTCCTGCGGGATCTGGGGCGGGGCGCCAAGCGCCGAAAAGTTTGCTGGCTCCTGCCCGCCCTGGGCTGGGTGGTCGCCAGCACCTCCGCCACCCCCAGGTGCCCGAGACCTCCGTTCCCCTGCCTAGGCGGGCGGCGGGGCCCTGCCGGGACGGGCGGGCCGCTGGGCTGACGGTAAGGCCCAAGCGCCTGCTAAGCTGCGCCTCAAGAGGCAGCCCGCGACCCCGCCGGCATCCACTGCCGAAGCAGCCTAGAAGGGCCCGATCTCGCCGCGATCGCGGAAGCTAAGCAGGGTCGGGCCTGGTTAGAACTTGGATGGGAGACCTCTAGGGAAGACCGGGTGCTCTAGGCTTTTTGCCTCCCGCTCCGCCTTCTCCTTTTGGCGCTCGCGGCGTTCGCGGCTATCTCCGCCCCCACCCGGCACAGCTGCAAGCCCCACCTCCTCAGGTCTCTCCCACCACAGCCAGCGTCTGATGGGGCGCTCCCCGCCTGCCTGAGCGGCCAGGCGGCCAGAAGGCGTCCCTGGAAGGCAGAGGCGCGCCAGACGCTCCGGGGGTGGCCTGACGGGAACCAGACGTGGCCGCGGACCCGGGGGCCGTCCGTGCGCCCCTTGAGCCCCTCGACCTGCACCTGGCCGCCCCCACTGCAGCCCAGCCCCGTCGCCGCCACCTGTCTGCCGGGCTGGCTCTCCACAGCTCCATACGGAAAAAGCCGCCCCTCCGCCGTTTCGCCATGGCCCGAGGCGGGAGCGGGATCGAGGGCCCAGGCCGCTTCCCCGGGCCTGCCGGCCACCTGGGGCGGGGTCCTGAGCTCGGACGGTGGCGTGGGGGCGAGGGTGGCGTTGCTGGGTCTTAGGGGCCGTGCCAACTCAATGGTGGCTCCCAGTGGCTTCGGGCCAGCTTCTGTCGGGCAGGAGGGCCGGCCCGGTCTGCGTCTGAGCTGTGCCTAGCGCATCGTGGGCGGGCAGGTGGGATGCCCAAGGGCCCGCGGTCCCCGGGCCCGGAAGCCTCCTGGGCCACATCCCCGTGAGCGTCCTGCAGGATCTGGGGCGGGGCGCCAAGCGCCGAAAAGTTTGCTGGCTCCCGCCCGCCCTGGGCTGGGTGGTCGCCAGCACCTCCGCCACCCCCAGGTGCCCGAGACCTCCGTTCCCCTGCCTAGGCGGGCGGCGGGGCCCTGCCGGGACGGGCGGGCCGCTGGGCTGACGGTAAGGCCCAAGCGCCTGCTAAGCTGCGCCTCAAGAGGCAGCCCGCGACCCCACCGGCATCCACTGCCGAAGCAGCCTAGAAGGGCCCGATCTCGCCGCGATCGCGGAAGCTAAGCAGGGTCGGGCCTGGTTAGAACTTGGATGGGAGACCTCTAGGGAAGACCGGGTGCTCTAGGCTTTTTGCCTCCCGCTCCGCCTTCTCCTTTTGGCGCTCGCGGCGTTCGCGGCTATCTCCGCCCCCGCCCGGCACAGCTGCAAGCCCCACCTCCTCAGGTCTCTCCCACCACAGCCAGCGTCTGATGGGGCGCTCCCCGCCTGCCTGAGCGGCCAGGCGGCCAGAAGGCGTCCCTGGAAGGCAGAGGCGCGCCAGACGCTCCGGGGGTGGCCTGACGGGAACCAGACGTGGCCGCGGACCCGGGGGCCGTCCGTGCGCCCCTTGAGCCCCTCGACCTGCACCTGGCCGCCCCCACTGCAGCCCAGCCCCGTCGCCGCCACCTGTCTGCCGGGCTGGCTCTCCACAGCTCCATACGGAAAAAGCCGCCCCTCCGCCGTTTCGCCATGGCCCGAGGCGGGAGCGGGATCGAGGGCCCAGGCCGCTTCCCCGGGCCTGCCGGCCACCTGGGGCGGGGTCCTGAGCTCGGACGGTGGCGTGGGGGCGAGGGTGGCGTTGCTGGGTCTTAGGGGCCGTGCCAACTCAATGGTGGCTCCCAGTGGCTTCGGGCCAGCTTCTGTCGGGCAGGAGGGCCGGCCCGGTCTGCGTCTGATCTGCGCCTAGCGCATCGTGGGCGGGCAGGTGGGATGCCCAAGGGCCCGCGGTCCCCGGGCCCGGAAGCCTCCTGGGCCACATCCCCGTGAGCGTCCTGCGGGATCTGGGGCGGGGCGCCAAGCGCCGAAAAGTTTGCTGGCTCCCGCCCGCCCTGGGCTGGGTGGTCGCCAGCACCTCCGCCACCCCCAGGTGCCCGAGACCTCCGTTCCCCTGCCTAGGCGGGCGGCGGGGCCCTGCCGGGACGGGCGGGCCGCTGGGCTGACGGTAAGGCCCAAGCGCCTGCTAAGCTGCGCCTCAAGAGGCAGCCCGCGACCCCGCCGGCATCCACTGCCGAAGCAGCCTAGAAGGGCCCGATCTCGCCGCGATCGCGGAAGCTAAGCAGGGTCGGGCCTGGTTAGAACTTGGATGGGAGACCTCTAGGGAAGACCGGGTGCTCTAGGCTTTTTGCCTCCCGCTCCGCCTTCTCCTTTTGGCGCTCGCGGCGTTCGCGGCTATCTCCGCCCCCGCCCGGCACAGCTGCAAGCCCCACCTCCTCAGGTCTCTCCCACCACAGCCAGCGTCTGATGGGGCGCTCCCCGCCTGCCTGAGCGGCCAGGCGGCCAGAAGGCGTCCCTGGAAGGCAGAGGCGCGCCAGACGCTCCGGGGGTGGCCTGACGGGAACCAGACGTGGCCGCGGACCCGGGGGCCGTCCGTGCGCCCCTTGAGCCCCTCGACCTGCACCTGGCCGCCCCCACTGCAGCCCAGCCCCGTCGCCGCCACCTGTCTGCCGGGCTGGCTCTCCACAGCTCCATACGGAAAAAGCCGCCCCTCCGCCGTTTCGCCATGGCCCGAGGCGGGAGCGGGATCGAGGGCCCAGGCTGCTTCCCCGGGCCTGCCGGCCACCTGGGGCGGGGTCCTGAGCTCGGACGGTGGCGTGGGGGCGAGGGTGGCGTTGCTGGGTCTTAGGGGCCGTGCCAACTCAATGGTGGCTCCCAGTGGCTTCGGGCCAGCTTCTGTCGGGCAGGAGGGCCGGCCCGGTCTGCGTCTGAGCTGCGCCTAGCGCATCGTGGGCGGGCAGGTGGGATGCCCAAGGGCCCGCGGTCCCCGGGCCCGGAAGCCTCCTGGGCCACATCCCCGTGAGCGTCCTGCGGGATCTGGGGCGGGGCGCCAAGCGCCGAAAAGTTTGCTGGCTCCCGCCCGCCCTGGGCTGGGTGGTCGCCAGCACCTCCGCCACCCCCAGGTGCCCGAGACCTCCGTTCCCCTGCCTAGGCGGGCGGCGGGGCCCTGCCGGGACGGGCGGGCCGCTGGGCTGACGGTAAGGCCCAAGCGCCTGCTAAGCTGCGCCTCAAGAGGCAGCCCGCGACCCTGCCGGCATCCACTGCCGAAGCAGCCTAGAAGGGCCCGATCTCGCCGCGATCGCGGAAGCTAAGCAGGGTCGGGCCTGGTTAGAACTTGGATGGGAGACCTCTAGGGAAGACCGGGTGCTCTAGGCTTTTTGCCTCCCGCTCCGCCTTCTCCTTTTGGCGCTCGCGGCGTTCGCGGCTATCTCCGCCCCCGCCCGGCACAGCTGCAAGCCCCACCTCCTCAGGTCTCTCCCACCACAGCCAGCGTCTGATGGGGCGCTCCCCGCCTGCCTGAGCGGCCAGGCGGCCAGAAGGCGTCCCTGGAAGGCAGAGGCGCGCCAGACGCTCCGGGGGTGGCCTGACGGGAACCAGACGTGGCCGCGGACCCGGGGGCCGTCTGTGCGCCCCTTGAGCCCCTCGACCTGCACCTGGCCGCCCCCACTGCAGCCCAGCCCCGTCGCCGCCACCTGTCTGCCGGGCTGGCTCTCCACAGCTCCATACGGAAAAAGCCGCCCCTCCGCCGTTTCGCCATGGCCCGAGGCGGGAGCGGGATCGAGGGCCCAGGCCGCTTCCCCGGGCCTGCCGGCCACCTGGGGCGGGGTCCTGAGCTCGGACGGTGGCGTGGGGGCGAGGGTGGCGTTGCTGGGTCTTAGGGGCCGTGCCAACTCAATGGTGGCTCCCAGTGGCTTCGGGCCAGCTTCTGTCGGGCAGGAGGGCCGGCCCGGTCTGCGTCTGAGCTGCGCCTAGCGCATCGTGGGCGGGCAGGTGGGATGCCCAAGGGCCCGCGGTCCCCGGGCCCGGAAGCCTCCTGGGCCACATCCCCGTGAGCGTCCTGCGGGATCTGGGGCGGGGCGCCAAGCGCCGAAAAGTTTGCTGGCTCCCGCCCGCCCTGGGCTGGGTGGTCGCCAGCACCTCCGCCACCCCCAGGTGCCCGAGACCTCCGTTCCCCTGCCTAGGCGGGCGGCGGGGCCCTGCCGGGACGGGCGGGCCGCTGGGCTGACGGTAAGGCCCAAGCGCCTGCTAAGCTGCGCCTCAAGAGGCAGCCCGCGACCCCGCCGGCATCCACTGCCGAAGCAGCCTAGAAGGGCCCGATCTCGCCGCGATCGCGGAAGCTAAGCAGGGTCGGGCCTGGTTAGAACTTGGATGGGAGACCTCTAGGGAAGACCGGGTGCTCTAGGCTTTTTGCCTCCCGCTCCGCCTTCTCCTTTTGGCGCTCGCGGCGTTCGCGGCTATCTCCGCCCCCGCCCGGCACAGCTGCAAGCCCCACCTCCTCAGGTCTCTCCCACCACAGCCAGCGTCTGATGGGGCGCTCCCCGCCTGCCTGAGCGGCCAGGCGGCCAGAAGGCGTCCCTGGAAGGCAGAGGCGCGCCAGACGCTCCGGGGGTGGCCTGACGGGAACCAGACGTGGCCGCGGACCCGGGGGCCGTCCGTGCGCCCCTTGAGCCCCTCGACCTGCACCTGGCCGCCCCCACTGCAGCCCAGCCCCGTCGCCGCCACCTGTCTGCCGGGCTGGCTCTCCACAGCTCCATACGGAAAAAGCCGCCCCTCCGCCGTTTCGCCATGGCCCGAGGCGGGAGCGGGATCGAGGGCCCAGGCCGCTTCCCCGGGCCTGCCGGCCACCTGGGGCGGGGTCCTGAGCTCGGACGGTGGCGTGGGGGCGAGGGTGGCGTTGCTGGGTCTTAGGGGCCGTGCCAACTCAATGGTGGCTCCCAGTGGCTTCGGGCCAGCTTCTGTCGGGCAGGAGGGCCGGCCCGGTCTGCGTCTGAGCTGCGCCTAGCGCATCGTGGGCGGGCAGGTGGGATGCCCAAGGGCCCGCGGTCCCCGGGCCCGGAAGCCTCCTGGGCCACATCCCCGTGAGCGTCCTGCGGGATCTGGGGCGGGGCGCCAAGCGCCGAAAAGTTTGCTGGCTCCCGCCCGCCCTGGGCTGGGTGGTCGCCAGCACCTCCGCCACCCCCAGGTGCCCGAGACCTCCGTTCCCCTGCCTAGGCGGGCGGCGGGGCCCTGCCGGGACGGGCGGGCCGCTGGGCTGACGGTAAGGCCCAAGCGCCTGCTAAGCTGCGCCTCAAGAGGCAGCCCGCGACCCCGCCGGCATCCACTGCCGAAGCAGCCTAGAAGGGCCCGATCTCGCCGCGATCGCGGAAGCTAAGCAGGGTCGGGCCTGGTTAGAACTTGGATGGGAGACCTCTAGGGAAGACCGGGTGCTCTAGGCTTTTTGCCTCCCGCTCCGCCTTCTCCTTTTGGCGCTCGCGGCGTTCGCGGCTATCTCCGCCCCCGCCCGGCACAGCTGCAAGCCCCACCTCCTCAGGTCTCTCCCACCACAGCCAGCGTCTGATGGGGCGCTCCCCGCCTGCCTGAGCAGCCAGGCGGCCAGAAGGCGTCCCTGGAAGGCAGAGGCGCGCCAGACGCTCCGGGGGTGGCCTGACGGGAACCAGACGTGGCCGCGGACCCGGGGGCCGTCCGTGCGCCCCTTGAGCCCCTCGACCTGCACCTGGCCGCCCCCACTGCAGCCCAGCCCCGTCGCCGCCACCTGTCTGCCGGGCTGGCTCTCCACAGCTCCATACGGAAAAAGCCGCCCCTCCGCCGTTTCGCCATGGCCCGAGGCGGGAGCGGGATCGAGGGCCCAGGCCGCTTCCCCGGGCCTGCCGGCCACCTGGGGCGGGGTCCTGAGCTCGGACGGTGGCGTGGGGGCGAGGGTGGCGTTGCTGGGTCTTAGGGGCCGTGCCAACTCAATGGTGGCTCCCAGTGGCTTCAGGCCAGCTTCTGTCGGGCAGGAGGGCCGGCCCGGTCTGCGTCTGAGCTGCGCCTAGCGCATCGTGGGCGGGCAGGTGGGATGCCCAAGGGCCCGCGGTCCCCGGGCCCGGAAGCCTCCTGGGCCACATCCCCGTGAGCGTCCTGCGGGATCTGGGGCGGGGCGCCAAGCGCCGAAAAGTTTGCTGGCTCCCGCCCGCCCTGGGCTGGGTGGTCGCCAGCACCTCCGCCACCCCCAGGTGCCCGAGACCTCCGTTCCCCTGCCTAGGCGGGCGGCGGGGCCCTGCCGGGACGGGCGGGCCGCTGGGCTGACGGTAAGGCCCAAGCGCCTGCTAAGCTGCACCTCAAGAGGCAGCCCGCGACCGCGCCGGCATCCACTGCCGAAGCAGCCTAGAAGGGCCCGATCTCGCCGCGATCGCGGAAGCTAAGCAGGGTCGGGCCTGGTTAGAACTTGGATGGGAGACCTCTAGGGAAGACCGGGTGCTCTAGGCTTTTTGCCTCCCGCTCCGCCTTCTCCTTTTGGCGCTCGCGGCGTTCGCGGCTATCTCCGCCCCCGCCCGGCACAGCTGCAAGCCCCACCTCCTCAGGTCTCTCCCACCACAGCCAGCGTCTGATGGGGCGCTCCCCGCCTGCCTGAGCGGCCAGGCGGCCAGAAGGCGTCCCTGGAAGGCAGAGGCGCGCCAGACGCTCCGGGGGTGGCCTGACGGGAACCAGACGTGGCCGCGGACCCGGGGGCCGTCCGTGCGCCCCTTGAGCCCCTCGACCTGCACCTGGCCGCCCCCACTGCAGCCCAGCCCCGTCGCCGCCACCTGTCTGCCGGGCTGGCTCTCCACAGCTCCATACGGAAAAAGCCGCCCCTCCGCCGTTTCGCCATGGCCCGAGGCGGGAGCGGGATCGAGGGCCCAGGCCGCTTCCCCGGGCCTGCCGGCCACCTGGGGCGGGGTCCTGAGCTCGGACGGTGGCGTGGGGGCGAGGGTGGCGTTGCTGGGTCTTAGGGGCCGTGCCAACTCAATGGTGGCTCCCAGTGGCTTCGGGCCAGCTTCTGTCGGGCAGGAGGGCCGGCCCGGTCTGCGTCTGAGCTGCGCCTAGCGCATCGTGGGCGGGCAGGTGGGATGCCCAAGGGCCCGCGGTCCCCGGGCCCGGAAGCCTCCTGGGCCACATCCCCGTGAGCGTCCTGCGGGATCTGGGGCGGGGCGCCAAGCGCCGAAAAGTTTGCTGGCTCCCGCCCGCCCTGGGCTGGGTGGTCGCCAGCACCTCCGCCACCCCCAGGTGCCCGAGACCTCCGTTCCCCTGCCTAGGCGGGCGGCGGGGCCCTGCCGGGACGGGCGGGCCGCTGGGCTGACGGTAAGGCCCAAGCGCCTGCTAAGCTGCGCCTCAAGAGGCAGCCCGCGACCCCGCCGGCATCCACTGCCGAAGCAGCCTAGAAGGGCCCGATCTCGCCGCGATCGCGGAAGCTAAGCAGGGTCGGGCCTGGTTAGAACTTGGATGGGAGACCTCTAGGGAAGACCGGGTGCTCTAGGCTTTTTGCCTCCCGCTCCGCCTTCTCCTTTTGGCGCTCGCGGCGTTCGCGGCTATCTCCGCCCCCGCCCGGCACAGCTGCAAGCCCCACCTCCTCAGGTCTCTCCCACCACAGCCAGCGTCTGATGGGGCGCTCCCCGCCTGTCTGAGCGGCCAGGCGGCCAGAAGGCGTCCCTGGAAGGCAGAGGCGCGCCAGACGCTCCGGGGGTGGCCTGACGGGAACCAGACGTGGCCGCGGACCCGGGGGCCGTCCGTGCGCCCCTTGAGCCCCTCGACCTGCACCTGGCCGCCCCCACTGCAGCCCAGCCCCGTCGCCGCCACCTGTCTGCCGGGCTGGCTCTCCACAGCTCCATACGGAAAAAGCCGCCCCTCCGCCGTTTCGCCATGGCCCGAGGCGGGAGCGGGATCGAGGGCCCAGGCCGCTTCCCCGGGCCTGCCGGCCACCTGGGGCGGGGTCCTGAGCTCGGACGGTGGCGTGGGGGCGAGGGTGGCGTTGCTGGGTCTTAGGGGCCGTGCCAACTCAATGGTGGCTCCCAGTGGCTTCGGGCCAGCTTCTGTCGGGCAGGAGGGCCGGCCCGGTCTGCGTCTGAGCTGCGCCTAGCGCATCGTGGGCGGGCAGGTGGGATGCCCAAGGGCCCGCGGTCCCCGGGCCCGGAAGCCTCCTGGGCCACATCCCCGTGAGCGTCCTGCGGGATCTGGGGCGGGGCGCCAAGCGCCGAAAAGTTTGCTGGCTCCCGCCCGCCCTGGGCTGGGTGGTCGCCAGCACCTCCGCCACCCCCAGGTGCCCGAGACCTCCGTTCCCCTGCCTAGGCGGGCGGCGGGGCCCTGCCGGGACGGGCGGGCCGCTGGGCTGACGGTAAGGCCCAAGCGCCTGCTAAGCTGCGCCTCAAGAGGCAGCCCGCGACCCCGCCGGCATCCACTGCCGAAGCAGCCTAGAAGGGCCCGATCTCGCCGCGATCGCGGAAGCTAAGCAGGGTCGGGCCTGGTTAGAACTTGGATGGGAGACCTCTAGGGAAGACCGGGTGCTCTAGGCTTTTTGCCTCCCGCTCCGCCTTCTCCTTTTGGCGCTCGCGGCGTTCGCGGCTATCTCCGCCCCCGCCCGGCACAGCTGCAAGCCCCACCTCCTCAGGTCTCTCCCACCACAGCCAGCGTCTGATGGGGCGCTCCCCGCCTGCCTGAGCGGCCAGGCGGCCAGAAGGCGTCCCTGGAAGGCAGAGGCGCGCCAGACGCTCCGGGGGTGGCCTGACGGGAACCAGACGTGGCCGCGGACCCGGGGGCCGTCCGTGCGCCCCTTGAGCCCCTCGACCTGCACCTGGCCGCCCCCACTGCAGCCCAGCCCCGTCGCCGCCACCTGTCTGCCGGGCTGGCTCTCCACAGCTCCATACGGAAAAAGCCGCCCCTCCGCCGTTTCGCCATGGCCCGAGGCGGGAGCGGGATCGAGGGCCCAGGCCGCTTCCCCGGGCCTGCCGGCCACCTGGGGCGGGGTCCTGAGCTCGGACGGTGGCGTGGGGGCGAGGGTGGCGTTGCTGGGTCTTAGGGGCCGTGCCAACTCAATGGTGGCTCCCAGTGGCTTCGGGCCAGCTTCTGTCGGGCAGGAGGGCCGGCCCGGTCTGCGTCTGAGCTGCGCCTAGCGCATCGTGGGCGGGCAGGTGGGATGCCCAAGGGCCCGCGGTCCCCGGGCCCGGAAGCCTCCTGGGCCACATCCCCGTGAGCGTCCTGCGGGATCTGGGGCGGGGCGCCAAGCGCCGAAAAGTTTGCTGGCTCCCGCCCGCCCTGGGCTGGGTGGTCGCCAGCACCTCCGCCACCCCCAGGTGCCCGAGACCTCCGTTCCCCTGCCTAGGCGGGCGGCGGGGCCCTGCCGGGACGGGCGGGCCGCTGGGCTGACGGTAAGGCCCAAGCGCCTGCTAAGCTGCGCCTCAAGAGGCAGCCCGCGACCCCGCCGTCATCCACTGCCGAAGCAGCCTAGAAGGGCCCGATCTCGCCGCGATCGCGGAAGCTAAGCAGGGTCGGGCCTGGTTAGAACTTGGATGGGAGACCTCTAGGGAAGACCGGGTGCTCTAGGCTTTTTGCCTCCCGCTCCGCCTTCTCCTTTTGGCGCTCGCGGCGTTCGCGGCTATCTCCGCCCCCGCCCGGCACAGCTGCAAGCCCCACCTCCTCAGGTCTCTCCCACCACAGCCAGCGTCTGATGGGGCACTCCCCGCCTGCCTGAGCGGCCAGGCGGCCAGAAGGCGTCCCTGGAAGGCAGAGGCGCGCCAGACGCTCCGGGGGTGGCCTGACGGGAACCAGACGTGGCCGCGGACCCGGGGGCCGTCCGTGCGCCCCTTGAGCCCCTCGACCTGCACCTGGCCGCCCCCACTGCAGCCCAGCCCCGTCGCCGCCACCTGTCTGCCGGGCTGGCTCTCCACAGCTCCATACGGAAAAAGCCGCCCCTCCGCCGTTTCGCCATGGCCCGAGGCGGGAGCGGGATCGAGGGCCCAGGCCGCTTCCCCGGGCCTGCCGGCCACCTGGGGCGGGGTCCTGAGCTCGGACGGTGGCGTGGGGGCGAGGGTGGCGTTGCTGGGTCTTAGGGGCCGTGCCAACTCAATGGTGGCTCCCAGTGGCTTCGGGCCAGCTTCTGTCGGGCAGGAGGGCCGGTCCGGTCTGCGTCTGAGCTGCGCCTAGCGCATCGTGGGCGGGCAGGTGGGATGCCCAAGGGCCCGCGGTCCCCGGGCCCGGAAGCCTCCTGGGCCACATCCCCGTGAGCGTCCTGCGGGATCTGGGGCGGGGCGCCAAGCGCCGAAAAGTTTGCTGGCTCCCGCCCGCCCTGGGCTGGGTGGTCGCCAGCACCTCCGCCACCCCCAGGTGCCCGAGACCTCCGTTCCCCTGCCTAGGCGGGCGGCGGGGCCCTGCCGGGACGGGCGGGCCGCTGGGCTGACGGTAAGGCCCAAGCGCCTGCTAAGCTGCGCCTCAAGAGGCAGCCCGCGACCCCGCCGGCATCCACTGCCGAAGCAGCCTAGAAGGGCCCGATCTCGCCGCGATCGCGGAAGCTAAGCAGGGTCGGGCCTGGTTAGAACTTGGATGGGAGACCTCTAGGGAAGACCGGGTGCTCTAGGCTTTTTGCCTCCCGCTCCGCCTTCTCCTTTTGGCGCTCGCGGCGTTCGCGGCTATCTCCGCCCCCGCCCGGCACAGCTGCAAGCCCCACCTCCTCAGGTCTCTCCCACCACAGCCAGCGTCTGATGGGGCGCTCCCCGCCTGCCTGAGCGGCCAGGCGGCCAGAAGGCGTCCCTGGAAGGCAGAGGCGCGCCAGACGCTCCGGGGGTGGCCTGACGGGAACCAGACGTGGCCGCGGACCCGGGGGCCGTCCGTGCGCCCCTTGAGCCCCTCGACCTGCACCTGGCCGCCCCCACTGCAGCCCAGCCCCGTCGCCGCCACCTGTCTGCCGGGCTGGCTCTCCACAGCTCCATACGGAAAAAGCCGCCCCTCCGCCGTTTCGCCATGGCCCGAGGCGGGAGCGGGATCGAGGGCCCAGGCCGCTTCCCCGGGCCTGCCGGCCACCTGGGGCGGGGTCCTGAGCTCGGACGGTGGCGTGGGGGCGAGGGTGGCGTTGCTGGGTCTTAGGGGCCGTGCCAACTCAATGGTGGCTCCCAGTGGCTTCGGGCCAGCTTCTGTCGGGCAGGAGGGCCGGCCCGGTCTGCGTCTGAGCTGCGCCTAGCGCATCGTGGGCGGGCAGGTGGGATGCCCAAGGGCCCGCGGTCCCCGGGCCCGGAAGCCTCCTGGGCCACATCCCCGTGAGCGTCCTGCGGGATCTGGGGCGGGGCGCCAAGCGCCGAAAAGTTTGCTGGCTCCCGCCCGCCCTGGGCTGGGTGGTCGCCAGCACCTCCGCCACCCCCAGGTGCCCGAGACCTCCGTTCCCCTGCCTAGGCGGGCGGCGGGGCCCTGCCGGGACGGGCGGGCCGCTGGGCTGACGGTAAGGCCCAAGCGCCTGCTAAGCTGCGCCTCAAGAGGCAGCCCGCGACCCCGCCGGCATCCACTGCCGAAGCAGCCTAGAAGGGCCCGATCTCGCCGCGATCGCGGAAGCTAAGCAGGGTCGGGCCTGGTTAGAACTTGGATGGGAGACCTCTAGGGAAGACCGGGTGCTCTAGGCTTTTTGCCTCCCGCTCCGCCTTCTCCTTTTGGCGCTCGCGGCGTTCGCGGCTATCTCCGCCCCCGCCCGGCACAGCTGCAAGCCCCACCTCCTCAGGTCTCTCCCACCACAGCCAGCGTCTGATGGGGCGCTCCCCGCCTGCCTGAGCGGCCAGGCGGCCAGAAGGCGTCCCTGGAAGGCAGAGGCGCGCCAGACGCTCCGGGGGTGGCCTGACGGGAACCAGACGTGGCCGCGGACCCGGGGGCCGTCCGTGCGCCCCTTGAGCCCCTCGACCTGCACCTGGCCGCCCCCACTGCAGCCCAGCCCCGTCGCCGCCACCTGTCTGCCGGGCTGGCTCTCCACAGCTCCATACGGAAAAAGCCGCCCCTCCGCCGTTTCGCCATGGCCCGAGGCGGGAGCGGGATCGAGGGCCCAGGCCGCTTCCCCGGGCCTGCCGGCCACCTGGGGCGGGGTCCTGAGCTCGGACGGTGGCGTGGGGGCGAGGGTGGCGTTGCTGGGTCTTAGGGGCCGTGCCAACTCAATGGTGGCTCCCAGTGGCTTCGGGCCAGCTTCTGTCGGGCAGGAGGGCCGGCCCGGTCTGCGTCTGAGCTGCGCCTAGCGCATCGTGGGCGGGCAGGTGGGATGCCCAAGGGCCCGCGGTCCCCGGGCCCGGAAGCCTCCTGGGCCACATCCCCGTGAGCGTCCTGCAGGATCTGGGGCGGGGCGCCAAGCGCCGAAAAGTTTGCTGGCTCCCGCCCGCCCTGGGCTGGGTGGTCGCCAGCACCTCCGCCACCCCCAGGTGCCCGAGACCTCCGTTCCCCTGCCTAGGCGGGCGGCGGGGCCCTGCCGGGACGGGCGGGCCGCTGGGCTGACGGTAAGGCCCAAGCGCCCGCTAAGCTGCGCCTCAAGAGGCAGCCCGCGACCCCACCGGCATCCACTGCCGAAGCAGCCTAGAAGGGCCCGATCTCGCCGCGATCGCGGAAGCTAAGCAGGGTCGGGCCTGGTTAGAACTTGGATGGGAGACCTCTAGGGAAGACCGGGTGCTCTAGGCTTTTTGCCTCCCGCTCCGCCTTCTCCTTTTGGCGCTCGCGGCGTTCGCGGCTATCTCCGCCCCCGCCCGGCACAGCTGCAAGCCCCACCTCCTCAGGTCTCTCCCACCACAGCCAGCGTCTGATGGGGCGCTCCCCGCCTGCCTGAGCGGCCAGGCGGCCAGAAGGCGTCCCTGGAAGGCAGAGGCGCGCCAGACGCTCCGGGGGTGGCCTGACGGGAACCAGACGTGGCCGCGGACCCGGGGGCCGTCCGTGCGCCCCTTGAGCCCCTCGACCTGCACCTGGCCGCCCCCACTGCAGCCCAGCCCCGTCGCCGCCACCTGTCTGCCGGGCTGGCTCTCCACAGCTCCATACGGAAAAAGCCGCCCCTCCGCCGTTTCGCCATGGCCCGAGGCGGGAGCGGGATCGAGGGCCCAGGCCGCTTCCCCGGGCCTGCCGGCCACCTGGGGCGGGGTCCTGAGCTCGGACGGTGGCGTGGGGGCGAGGGTGGCGTTGCTGGGTCTTAGGGGCCGTGCCAACTCAATGGTGGCTCCCAGTGGCTTCGGGCCAGCTTCTGTCGGGCAGGAGGGCCGGCCCGGTCTGCGTCTGAGCTGCGCCTAGCGCATCGTGGGCGGGCAGGTGGGATGCCCAAGGGCCCGCGGTCCCCGGGCCCGGAAGCCTCCTGGGCCACATCCCCGTGAGCGTCCTGCGGGATCTGGGGCGGGGCGCCAAGCGCCGAAAAGTTTGCTGGCTCCCGCCCGCCCTGGGCTGGGTGGTCGCCAGCACCTCCGCCACCCCCAGGTGCCCGAGACCTCCGTTCCCCTGCCTAGGCGGGCGGCGGGGCCCTGCCGGGACGGGCGGGCCGCTGGGCTGACGGTAAGGCCCAAGCGCCTGCTAAGCTGCGCCTCAAGAGGCAGCCCGCGACCCCGCCGGCATCCACTGCCGAAGCAGCCTAGAAGGGCCCGATCTCGCCGCGATCGCGGAAGCTAAGCAGGGTCGGGCCTGGTTAGAACTTGGATGGGAGACCTCTAGGGAAGACCGGGTGCTCTAGGCTTTTTGCCTCCCGCTCCGCCTTCTCCTTTTGGCGCTCGCGGCGTTCGCGGCTATCTCCGCCCCCGCCCGGCACAGCTGCAAGCCCCACCTCCTCAGGTCTCTCCCACCACAGCCAGCGTCTGATGGGGCGCTCCCCGCCTGCCTGAGCGGCCAGGCGGCCAGAAGGCGTCCCTGGAAGGCAGAGGCGCGCCAGACGCTCCGGGGGTGGCCTGACGGGAACCAGACGTGGCCGCGGACCCGGGGGCCGTCCGTGCGCCCCTTGAGCCCCTCGACCTGCACCTGGCCGCCCCCACTGCAGCCCAGCCCCGTCGCCGCCACCTGTCTGCCGGGCTGGCTCTCCACAGCTCCATACGGAAAAAGCCGCCCCTCCGCCGTTTCGCCATGGCCCGAGGCGGGAGCGGGATCGAGGGCCCAGGCCGCTTCCCCGGGCCTGCCGGCCACCTGGGGCGGGGTCCTGAGCTCGGACGGTGGCGTGGGGGCGAGGGTGGCGTTGCTGGGTCTTAGGGGCCGTGCCAACTCAATGGTGGCTCCCAGTGGCTTCGGGCCAGCTTCTGTCGGGCAGGAGGGCCGGCCCGGTCTGCGTCTGAGCTGCGCCTAGCGCATCGTGGGCGGGCAGGTGGGATGCCCAAGGGCCCGCGGTCCCCGGGCCCGGAAGCCTCCTGGGCCACATCCCCGTGAGCGTCCTGCGGGATCTGGGGCGGGGCGCCAAGCGCCGAAAAGTTTGCTGGCTCCCGCCCGCCCTGGGCTGGGTGGTCGCCAGCACCTCCGCCACCCCCAGGTGCCCGAGACCTCCGTTCCCCTGCCTAGGCGGGCGGCGGGGCCCTGCCGGGACGGGCGGGCCGCTGGGCTGACGGTAAGGCCCAAGCGCCTGCTAAGCTGCGCCTCAAGAGGCAGCCCGCGACCCCGCCGGCATCCACTGCCGAAGCAGCCTAGAAGGGCCCGATCTCGCCGCGATCGCGGAAGCTAAGCAGGGTCGGGCCTGGTTAGAACTTGGATGGGAGACCTCTAGGGAAGACCGGGTGCTCTAGGCTTTTTGCCTCCCGCTCCGCCTTCTCCTTTTGGCGCTCGCGGCGTTCGCGGCTATCTCCGCCCCCGCCCGGCACAGCTGCAAGCCCCACCTCCTCAGGTCTCTCCCACCACAGCCAGCGTCTGATGGGGCGCTCCCCGCCTGCCTGAGCGGCCAGGCGGCCAGAAGGCGTCCCTGGAAGGCAGAGGCGCGCCAGACGCTCCGGGGGTGGCCTGACGGGAACCAGACGTGGCCGCGGACCCGGGGGCCGTCCGTGCGCCCCTTGAGCCCCTCGACCTGCACCTGGCCGCCCCCACTGCAGCCCAGCCCCGTCGCCGCCACCTGTCTGCCGGGCTGGCTCTCCACAGCTCCATACGGAAAAAGCCGCCCCTCCGCCGTTTCGCCATGGCCCGAGGCGGGAGCGGGATCGAGGGCCCAGGCCGCTTCCCCGGGCCTGCCGGCCACCTGGGGCGGGGTCCTGAGCTCGGACGGTGGCGTGGGGGCGAGGGTGGCGTTGCTGGGTCTTAGGGGCCGTGCCAACTCAATGGTGGCTCCCAGTGGCTTCGGGCCAGCTTCTGTCGGGCAGGAGGGCCGGCCCGGTCTGCGTCTGAGCTGCGCCTAGCGCATCGTGGGCGGGCAGGTGGGATGCCCAAGGGCCCGCGGTCCCCGGGCCCGGAAGCCTCCTGGGCCACATCCCCGTGAGCGTCCTGCGGGATCTGGGGCGGGGCGCCAAGCGCCGAAAAGTTTGCTGGCTCCCGCCCGCCCTGGGCTGGGTGGTCGCCAGCACCTCCGCCACCCCCAGGTGCCCGAGACCTCCGTTCCCCTGCCTAGGCGGGCGGCGGGGCCCTGCCGGGACGGGCGGGCCGCTGGGCTGACGGTAAGGCCCAAGCGCCTGCTAAGCTGCGCCTCAAGAGGCAGCCCGCGACCCCGCCGTCATCCACTGCCGAAGCAGCCTAGAAGGGCCCGATCTCGCCGCGATCGCGGAAGCTAAGCAGGGTCGGGCCTGGTTAGAACTTGGATGGGAGACCTCTAGGGAAGACCGGGTGCTCTAGGCTTTTTGCCTCCCGCTCCGCCTTCTCCTTTTGGCGCTCGCGGCGTTCGCGGCTATCTCCGCCCCCGCCCGGCACAGCTGCAAGCCCCACCTCCTCAGGTCTCTCCCACCACAGCCAGCGTCTGATGGGGCGCTCCCCGCCTGCCTGAGCGGCCAGGCGGCCAGAAGGCGTCCCTGGAAGGCAGAGGCGCGCCAGACGCTCCGGGGGTGGCCTGACGGGAACCAGACGTGGCCGCGGACCCGGGGGCCGTCCGTGCGCCCCTTGAGCCCCTCGACCTGCACCTGGCCGCCCCCACTGCAGCCCAGCCCCGTCGCCGCCACCTGTCTGCCGGGCTGGCTCTCCACAGCTCCATACGGAAAAAGCCGCCCCTCCGCCGTTTCGCCATGGCCCGAGGCGGGAGCGGGATCGAGGGCCCAGGCCGCTTCCCCGGGCCTGCCGGCCACCTGGGGCGGGGTCCTGAGCTCGGACGGTGGCGTGGGGGCGAGGGTGGCGTTGCTGGGTCTTAGGGGCCGTGCCAACTCAATGGTGGCTCCCAGTGGCTTCGGGCCAGCTTCTGTCGGGCAGGAGGGCCGGTCCGGTCTGCGTCTGAGCTGCGCCTAGCGCATCGTGGGCGGGCAGGTGGGATGCCCAAGGGCCCGCGGTCCCCGGGCCCGGAAGCCTCCTGGGCCACATCCCCGTGAGCGTCCTGCGGGATCTGGGGCGGGGCGCCAAGCGCCGAAAAGTTTGCTGGCTCCCGCCCGCCCTGGGCTGGGTGGTCGCCAGCACCTCCGCCACCCCCAGGTGCCCGAGACCTCCGTTCCCCTGCCTAGGCGGGCGGCGGGGCCCTGCCGGGACGGGCGGGCCGCTGGGCTGACGGTAAGGCCCAAGCGCCTGCTAAGCTGCGCCTCAAGAGGCAGCCCGCGACCCCGCCGGCATCCACTGCCGAAGCAGCCTAGAAGGGCCCGATCTCGCCGCGATCGCGGAAGCTAAGCAGGGTCGGGCCTGGTTAGAACTTGGATGGGAGACCTCTAGGGAAGACCGGGTGCTCTAGGCTTTTTGCCTCCCGCTCCGCCTTCTCCTTTTGGCGCTCGCGGCGTTCGCGGCTATCTCCGCCCCCGCCCGGCACAGCTGCAAGCCCCACCTCCTCAGGTCTCTCCCACCACAGCCAGCGTCTGATGGGGCGCTCCCCGCCTGCCTGAGCGGCCAGGCGGCCAGAAGGCGTCCCTGGAAGGCAGAGGCGCGCCAGACGCTCCGGGGGTGGCCTGACGGGAACCAGACGTGGCCGCGGACCCGGGGGCCGTCCGTGCGCCCCTTGAGCCCCTCGACCTGCACCTGGCCGCCCCCACTGCAGCCCAGCCCCGTCGCCGCCACCTGTCTGCCGGGCTGGCTCTCCACAGCTCCATACGGAAAAAGCCGCCCCTCCGCCGTTTCGCCATGGCCCGAGGCGGGAGCGGGATCGAGGGCCCAGGCCGCTTCCCCGGGCCTGCCGGCCACCTGGGGCGGGGTCCTGAGCTCGGACGGTGGCGTGGGGGCGAGGGTGGCGTTGCTGGGTCTTAGGGGCCGTGCCAACTCAATGGTGGCTCCCAGTGGCTTCGGGCCAGCTTCTGTCGGGCAGGAGGGCCGGCCCGGTCTGCGTCTGAGCTGCGCCTAGCGCATCGTGGGCGGGCAGGTGGGATGCCCAAGGGCCCGCGGTCCCCGGGCCCGGAAGCCTCCTGGGCCACATCCCCGTGAGCGTCCTGCGGGATCTGGGGCGGGGCGCCAAGCGCCGAAAAGTTTGCTGGCTCCCGCCCGCCCTGGGCTGGGTGGTCGCCAGCACCTCCGCCACCCCCAGGTGCCCGAGACCTCCGTTCCCCTGCCTAGGCGGGCGGCGGGGCCCTGCCGGGACGGGCGGGCCGCTGGGCTGACGGTAAGGCCCAAGCGCCTGCTAAGCTGCACCTCAAGAGGCAGCCCGCGACCCCGCCGGCATCCACTGCCGAAGCAGCCTAGAAGGGCCCGATCTCGCCGCGATCGCGGAAGCTAAGCAGGGTCGGGCCTGGTTAGAACTTGGATGGGAGACCTCTAGGGAAGACCGGGTGCTCTAGGCTTTTTGCCTCCCGCTCCGCCTTCTCCTTTTGGCGCTCGCGGCGTTCGCGGCTATCTCCGCCCCCGCCCGGCACAGCTGCAAGCCCCACCTCCTCAGGTCTCTCCCACCACAGCCAGCGTCTGATGGGGCGCTCCCCGCCTGCCTGAGCGGCCAGGCGGCCAGAAGGCGTCCCTGGAAGGCAGAGGCGCGCCAGACGCTCCGGGGGTGGCCTGACGGGAACCAGACGTGGCCGCGGACCCGGGGGCCGTCCGTGCGCCCCTTGAGCCCCTCGACCTGCACCTGGCCGCCCCCACTGCAGCCCAGCCCCGTCGCCGCCACCTGTCTGCCGGGCTGGCTCTCCACAGCTCCATACGGAAAAAGCCGCCCCTCCGCCGTTTCGCCATGGCCCGAGGCGGGAGCGGGATCGAGGGCCCAGGCCGCTTCCCCGGGCCTGCCGGCCACCTGGGGCGGGGTCCTGAGCTCGGACGGTGGCGTGGGGGCGAGGGTGGCGTTGCTGGGTCTTAGGGGCCGTGCCAACTCAATGGTGGCTCCCAGTGGCTTCGGGCCAGCTTCTGTCGGGCAGGAGGGCCGGCCCGGTCTGCGTCTGAGCTGCGCCTAGCGCATCGTGGGCGGGCAGGTGGGATGCCCAAGGGCCCGCGGTCCCCGGGCCCGGAAGCCTCCTGGGCCACATCCCCGTGAGCGTCCTGCGGGATCTGGGGCGGGGCGCCAAGCGCCGAAAAGTTTGCTGGCTCCTGCCCGCCCTGGGCTGGGTGGTCGCCAGCACCTCCGCCACCCCCAGGTGCCCGAGACCTCCGTTCCCCTGCCTAGGCGGGCGGCGGGGCCCTGCCGGGACGGGCGGGCCGCTGGGCTGACGGTAAGGCCCAAGCGCCTGCTAAGCTGCGCCTCAAGAGGCAGCCCGCGACCCCGCCGGCATCCACTGCCGAAGCAGCCTAGAAGGGCCCGATCTCGCCGCGATCGCGGAAGCTAAGCAGGGTCGGGCCTGGTTAGAACTTGGATGGGAGACCTCTAGGGAAGACCGGGTGCTCTAGGCTTTTTGCCTCCCGCTCCGCCTTCTCCTTTTGGCGCTCGCGGCGTTCGCGGCTATCTCCGCCCCCACCCGGCACAGCTGCAAGCCCCACCTCCTCAGGTCTCTCCCACCACAGCCAGCGTCTGATGGGGCGCTCCCCGCCTGCCTGAGCGGCCAGGCGGCCAGAAGGCGTCCCTGGAAGGCAGAGGCGCGCCAGACGCTCCGGGGGTGGCCTGACGGGAACCAGACGTGGCCGCGGACCCGGGGGCCGTCCGTGCGCCCCTTGAGCCCCTCGACCTGCACCTGGCCGCCCCCACTGCAGCCCAGCCCCGTCGCCGCCACCTGTCTGCCGGGCTGGCTCTCCACAGCTCCATACGGAAAAAGCCGCCCCTCCGCCGTTTCGCCATGGCCCGAGGCGGGAGCGGGATCGAGGGCCCAGGCCGCTTCCCCGGGCCTGCCGGCCACCTGGGGCGGGGTCCTGAGCTCGGACGGTGGCGTGGGGGCAAGGGTGGCGTTGCTGGGTCTTAGGGGCCGTGCCAACTCAATGGTGGCTCCCAGTGGCTTCGGGCCAGCTTCTGTCGGGCAGGAGGGCCGGCCCGGTCTGCGTCTGAGCTGCGCCTAGCGCATCGTGGGCGGGCAGGTGGGATGCCCAAGGGCCCGCGGTCCCCGGGCCCGGAAGCCTCCTGGGCCACATCCCCGTGAGCGTCCTGCGGGATCTGGGGCGGGGCGCCAAGCGCCGAAAAGTTTGCTGGCTCCCGCCCGCCCTGGGCTGGGTGGTCGCCAGCACCTCCGCCACCCCCAGGTGCCCGAGACCTCCGTTCCCCTGCCTAGGCGGGCGGCGGGGCCCTGCCGGGACGGGCGGGCCGCTGGGCTGACGGTAAGGCCCAAGCGCCTGCTAAGCTGCGCCTCAAGAGGCAGCCCGCGACCCCACCGGCATCCACTGCCGAAGCAGCCTAGAAGGGCCCGATCTCGCCGCGATCGCGGAAGCTAAGCAGGGTCGGGCCTGGTTAGAACTTGGATGGGAGACCTCTAGGGAAGACCGGGTGCTCTAGGCTTTTTGCCTCCCGCTCCGCCTTCTCCTTTTGGCGCTCGCGGCGTTCGCGGCTATCTCCGCCCCCGCCCGGCACAGCTGCAAGCCCCACCTCCTCAGGTCTCTCCCACCACAGCCAGCGTCTGATGGGGCGCTCCCCGCCTGCCTGAGCGGCCAGGCGGCCAGAAGGCGTCCCTGGAAGGCAGAGGCGCGCCAGACGCTCCGGGGGTGGCCTGACGGGAACCAGACGTGGCCGCGGACCCGGGGGCCGTCCGTGCGCCCCTTGAGCCCCTCGACCTGCACCTGGCCGCCCCCACTGCAGCCCAGCCCCGTCGCCGCCACCTGTCTGCCGGGCTGGCTCTCCACAGCTCCATACGGAAAAAGCCGCCCCTCCGCCGTTTCGCCATGGCCCGAGGCGGGAGCGGGATCGAGGGCCCAGGCCGCTTCCCCGGGCCTGCCGGCCACCTGGGGCGGGGTCCTGAGCTCGGACGGTGGCGTGGGGGCGAGGGTGGCGTTGCTGGGTCTTAGGGGCCGTGCCAACTCAATGGTGGCTCCCAGTGGCTTCGGGCCAGCTTCTGTCGGGCAGGAGGGCCGGCCCGGTCTGCGTCTGATCTGCGCCTAGCGCATCGTGGGCGGGCAGGTGGGATGCCCAAGGGCCCGCGGTCCCCGGGCCCGGAAGCCTCCTGGGCCACATCCCCGTGAGCGTCCTGCGGGATCTGGGGCGGGGCGCCAAGCGCCGAAAAGTTTGCTGGCTCCCGCCCGCCCTGGGCTGGGTGGTCGCCAGCACCTCCGCCACCCCCAGGTGCCCGAGACCTCCGTTCCCCTGCCTAGGCGGGCGGCGGGGCCCTGCCGGGACGGGCGGGCCGCTGGGCTGACGGTAAGGCCCAAGCGCCTGCTAAGCTGCGCCTCAAGAGGCAGCCCGCGACCCCGCCGGCATCCACTGCCGAAGCAGCCTAGAAGGGCCCGATCTCGCCGCGATCGCGGAAGCTAAGCAGGGTCGGGCCTGGTTAGAACTTGGATGGGAGACCTCTAGGGAAGACCGGGTGCTCTAGGCTTTTTGCCTCCCGCTCCGCCTTCTCCTTTTGGCGCTCGCGGCGTTCGCGGCTATCTCCGCCCCCGCCCGGCACAGCTGCAAGCCCCACCTCCTCAGGTCTCTCCCACCACAGCCAGCGTCTGATGGGGCGCTCCCCGCCTGCCTGAGCGGCCAGGCGGCCAGAAGGCGTCCCTGGAAGGCAGAGGCGCGCCAGACGCTCCGGGGGTGGCCTGACGGGAACCAGACGTGGCCGCGGACCCGGGGGCCGTCCGTGCGCCCCTTGAGCCCCTCGACCTGCACCTGGCCGCCCCCACTGCAGCCCAGCCCCGTCGCCGCCACCTGTCTGCCGGGCTGGCTCTCCACAGCTCCATACGGAAAAAGCCGCCCCTCCGCCGTTTCGCCATGGCCCGAGGCGGGAGCGGGATCGAGGGCCCAGGCTGCTTCCCCGGGCCTGCCGGCCACCTGGGGCGGGGTCCTGAGCTCGGACGGTGGCGTGGGGGCGAGGGTGGCGTTGCTGGGTCTTAGGGGCCGTGCCAACTCAATGGTGGCTCCCAGTGGCTTCGGGCCAGCTTCTGTCGGGCAGGAGGGCCGGCCCGGTCTGCGTCTGAGCTGCGCCTAGCGCATCGTGGGCGGGCAGGTGGGATGCCCAAGGGCCCGCGGTCCCCGGGCCCGGAAGCCTCCTGGGCCACATCCCCGTGAGCGTCCTGCGGGATCTGGGGCGGGGCGCCAAGCGCCGAAAAGTTTGCTGGCTCCCGCCCGCCCTGGGCTGGGTGGTCGCCAGCACCTCCGCCACCCCCAGGTGCCCGAGACCTCCGTTCCCCTGCCTAGGCGGGCGGCGGGGCCCTGCCGGGACGGGCGGGCCGCTGGGCTGACGGTAAGGCCCAAGCGCCTGCTAAGCTGCGCCTCAAGAGGCAGCCCGCGACCCCGCCGGCATCCACTGCCGAAGCAGCCTAGAAGGGCCCGATCTCGCCGCGATCGCGGAAGCTAAGCAGGGTCGGGCCTGGTTAGAACTTGGATGGGAGACCTCTAGGGAAGACCGGGTGCTCTAGGCTTTTTGCCTCCCGCTCCGCCTTCTCCTTTTGGCGCTCGCGGCGTTCGCGGCTATCTCCGCCCCCGCCCGGCACAGCTGCAAGCCCCACCTCCTCAGGTCTCTCCCACCACAGCCAGCGTCTGATGGGGCGCTCCCCGCCTGCCTGAGCGGCCAGGCGGCCAGAAGGCGTCCCTGGAAGGCAGAGGCGCGCCAGACGCTCCGGGGGTGGCCTGACGGGAACCAGACGTGGCCGCGGACCCGGGGGCCGTCCGTGCGCCCCTTGAGCCCCTCGACCTGCACCTGGCCGCCCCCACTGCAGCCCAGCCCCGTCGCCGCCACCTGTCTGCCGGGCTGGCTCTCCACAGCTCCATACGGAAAAAGCCGCCCCTCCGCCGTTTCGCCATGGCCCGAGGCGGGAGCGGGATCGAGGGCCCAGGCCGCTTCCCCGGGCCTGCCGGCCACCTGGGACGGGGTCCTGAGCTCGGACGGTGGCGTGGGGGCGAGGGTGGCGTTGCTGGGTCTTAGGGGCCGTGCCAACTCAATGGTGGCTCCCAGTGGCTTCGGGCCAGCTTCTGTCGGGCAGGAGGGCCGGCCCGGTCTGCGTCTGAGCTGCGCCTAGCGCATCGTGGGCGGGCAGGTGGGATGCCCAAGGGCCCGCGGTCCCCGGGCCCGGAAGCCTCCTGGGCCACATCCCCGTGAGCGTCCTGCGGGATCTGGGGCGGGGCGCCAAGCGCCGAAAAGTTTGCTGGCTCCCGCCCGCCCTGGGCTGGGTGGTCGCCAGCACCTCCGCCACCCCCAGGTGCCCGAGACCTCCGTTCCCCTGCGTAGGCGGGCGGCGGGGCCCTGCCGGGACGGGCGGGCCGCTGGGCTGACGGTAAGGCCCAAGCGCCTGCTAAGCTGCGCCTCAAGAGGCAGCCCGCGACCCCGCCGGCATCCACTGCCGAAGCAGCCTAGAAGGGCCCGATCTCGCCGCGATCGCGGAAGCTAAGCAGGGTCGGGCCTGGTTAGAACTTGGATGGGAGACCTCTAGGGAAGACCGGGTGCTCTAGGCTTTTTGCCTCCCGCTCCGCCTTCTCCTTTTGGCGCTCGCGGCGTTCGCGGCTATCTCCGCCCCCGCCCGGCACAGCTGCAAGCCCCACCTCCTCAGGTCTCTCCCACCACAGCCAGCGTCTGATGGGGCGCTCCCCGCCTGCCTGAGCGGCCAGGCGGCCAGAAGGCGTCCCTGGAAGGCAGAGGCGCGCCAGACGCTCCGGGGGTGGCCTGACGGGAACCAGACGTGGCCGCGGACCCGGGGGCCGTCCGTGCGCCCCTTGAGCCCCTCGACCTGCACCTGGCCGCCCCCACTGCAGCCCAGCCCCGTCGCCGCCACCTGTCTGCCGGGCTGGCTCTCCACAGCTCCATACGGAAAAAGCCGCCCCTCCGCCGTTTCGCCATGGCCCGAGGCGGGAGCGGGATCGAGGGCCCAGGCCGCTTCCCCGGGCCTGCCGGCCACCTGGGGCGGGGTCCTGAGCTCGGACGGTGGCGTGGGGGCGAGGGTGGCGTTGCTGGGTCTTAGGGGCCGTGCCAACTCAATGGTGGCTCCCAGTGGCTTCGGGCCAGCTTCTGTCGGGCAGGAGGGCCGGCCCGGTCTGCGTCTGAGCTGCGCCTAGCGCATCGTGGGCGGGCAGGTGGGATGCCCAAGGGCCCGCGGTCCCCGGGCCCGGAAGCCTCCTGGGCCACATCCCCGTGAGCGTCCTGCGGGATCTGGGGCGGGGCGCCAAGCGCCGAAAAGTTTGCTGGCTCCCGCCCGCCCTGGGCTGGGTGGTCGCCAGCACCTCCGCCACCCCCAGGTGCCCGAGACCTCCGTTCCCCTGCCTAGGCGGGCGGCGGGGCCCTGCCGGGACGGGCGGGCCGCTGGGCTGACGGTAAGGCCCAAGCGCCTGCTAAGCTGCGCCTCAAGAGGCAGCCCGCGACCCCGCCGGCATCCACTGCCGAAGCAGCCTAGAAGGGCCCGATCTCGCCGCGATCGCGGAAGCTAAGCAGGGTCGGGCCTGGTTAGAACTTGGATGGGAGACCTCTAGGGAAGACCGGGTGCTCTAGGCTTTTTGCCTCCCGCTCCGCCTTCTCCTTTTGGCGCTCGCGGCGTTCGCGGCTATCTCCGCCCCCGCCCGGCACAGCTGCAAGCCCCACCTCCTCAGGTCTCTCCCACCACAGCCAGCGTCTGATGGGGCGCTCCCCGCCTGCCTGAGCAGCCAGGCGGCCAGAAGGCGTCCCTGGAAGGCAGAGGCGCGCCAGACGCTCCGGGGGTGGCCTGACGGGAACCAGACGTGGCCGCGGACCCGGGGGCCGTCCGTGCGCCCCTTGAGCCCCTCGACCTGCACCTGGCCGCCCCCACTGCAGCCCAGCCCCGTCGCCGCCACCTGTCTGCCGGGCTGGCTCTCCACAGCTCCATACGGAAAAAGCCGCCCCTCCGCCGTTTCGCCATGGCCCGAGGCGGGAGCGGGATCGAGGGCCCAGGCCGCTTCCCCGGGCCTGCCGGCCACCTGGGGTGGGGTCCTGAGCTCGGACGGTGGCGTGGGGGCGAGGGTGGCGTTGCTGGGTCTTAGGGGCCGTGCCAACTCAATGGTGGCTCCCAGTGGCTTCAGGCCAGCTTCTGTCGGGCAGGAGGGCCGGCCCGGTCTGCGTCTGAGCTGCGCCTAGCGCATCGTGGGCGGGCAGGTGGGATGCCCAAGGGCCCGCGGTCCCCGGGCCCGGAAGCCTCCTGGGCCACATCCCCGTGAGCGTCCTGCGGGATCTGGGGCGGGGCGCCAAGCGCCGAAAAGTTTGCTGGCTCCCGCCCGCCCTGGGCTGGGTGGTCGCCAGCACCTCCGCCACCCCCAGGTGCCCGAGACCTCCGTTCCCCTGCCTAGGCGGGCGGCGGGGCCCTGCCGGGACGGGCGGGCCGCTGGGCTGACGGTAAGGCCCAAGCGCCTGCTAAGCTGCGCCTCAAGAGGCAGCCCGCGACCCCGCCGGCATCCACTGCCGAAGCAGCCTAGAAGGGCCCGATCTCGCCGCGATCGCGGAAGCTAAGCAGGGTCGGGCCTGGTTAGAACTTGGATGGGAGACCTCTAGGGAAGACCGGGTGCTCTAGGCTTTTTGCCTCCCGCTCCGCCTTCTCCTTTTGGCGCTCGCGGCGTTCGCGGCTATCTCCGCCCCCGCCCGGCACAGCTGCAAGCCCCACCTCCTCAGGTCTCTCCCACCACAGCCAGCGTCTGATGGGGCGCTCCCCGCCTGCCTGAGCGGCCAGGCGGCCAGAAGGCGTCCCTGGAAGGCAGAGGCGCGCCAGACGCTCCGGGGGTGGCCTGACGGGAACCAGACGTGGCCGCGGACCCGGGGGCCGTCCGTGCGCCCCTTGAGCCCCTCGACCTGCACCTGGCCGCCCCCACTGCAGCCCAGCCCCGTCGCCGCCACCTGTCTGCCGGGCTGGCTCTCCACAGCTCCATACGGAAAAAGCCGCCCCTCCGCCGTTTCGCCATGGCCCGAGGCGGGAGCGGGATCGAGGGCCCAGGCCGCTTCCCCGGGCCTGCCGGCCACCTGGGGCGGGGTCCTGAGCTCGGACGGTGGCGTGGGGGCGAGGGTGGCGTTGCTGGGTCTTAGGGGCCGTGCCAACTCAATGGTGGCTCCCAGTGGCTTCGGGCCAGCTTCTGTCGGGCAGGAGGGCCGGCCCGGTCTGCGTCTGAGCTGCGCCTAGCGCATCGTGGGCGGGCAGGTGGGATGCCCAAGGGCCCGCAGTCCCCGGGCCCGGAAGCCTCCTGGGCCACATCCCCGTGAGCGTCCTGCGGGATCTGGGGCGGGGCGCCAAGCGCCGAAAAGTTTGCTGGCTCCCGCCCGCCCTGGGCTGGGTGGTCGCCAGCACCTCCGCCACCCCCAGGTGCCCGAGACCTCCGTTCCCCTGCCTAGGCGGGCGGCGGGGCCCTGCCGGGACGGGCGGGCCGCTGGGCTGACGGTAAGGCCCAAGCGCCTGCTAAGCTGCGCCTCAAGAGGCAGCCCGCGACCCCGCCGTCATCCACTGCCGAAGCAGCCTAGAAGGGCCCGATCTCGCCGCGATCGCGGAAGCTAAGCAGGGTCGGGCCTGGTTAGAACTTGGATGGGAGACCTCTAGGGAAGACCGGGTGCTCTAGGCTTTTTGCCTCCCGCTCCGCCTTCTCCTTTTGGCGCTCGCGGCGTTCGCGGCTATCTCCGCCCCCGCCCGGCACAGCTGCAAGCCCCACCTCCTCAGGTCTCTCCCACCACAGCCAGCGTCTGATGGGGCGCTCCCCGCCTGCCTGAGCGGCCAGGCGGCCAGAAGGCGTCCCTGGAAGGCAGAGGCGCGCCAGACGCTCCGGGGGTGGCCTGACGGGAACCAGACGTGGCCGCGGACCCGGGGGCCGTCCGTGCGCCCCTTGAGCCCCTCGACCTGCACCTGGCCGCCCCCACTGCAGCCCAGCCCCGTCGCCGCCACCTGTCTGCCGGGCTGGCTCTCCACAGCTCCATACGGAAAAAGCCGCCCCTCCGCCGTTTCGCCATGGCCCGAGGCGGGAGCGGGATCGAGGGCCCAGGCCGCTTCCCCGGGCCTGCCGGCCACCTGGGGCGGGGTCCTGAGCTCGGACGGTGGCGTGGGGGCGAGGGTGGCGTTGCTGGGTCTTAGGGGCCGTGCCAACTCAATGGTGGCTCCCAGTGGCTTCGGGCCAGCTTCTGTCGGGCAGGAGGGCCGGTCCGGTCTGCGTCTGAGCTGCGCCTAGCGCATCGTGGGCGGGCAGGTGGGATGCCCAAGGGCCCGCGGTCCCCGGGCCCGGAAGCCTCCTGGGCCACATCCCCGTGAGCGTCCTGCGGGATCTGGGGCGGGGCGCCAAGCGCCGAAAAGTTTGCTGGCTCCCGCCCGCCCTGGGCTGGGTGGTCGCCAGCACCTCCGCCACCCCCAGGTGCCCGAGACCTCCGTTCCCCTGCCTAGGCGGGCGGCGGGGCCCTGCCGGGACGGGCGGGCCGCTGGGCTGACGGTAAGGCCCAAGCGCCTGCTAAGCTGCGCCTCAAGAGGCAGCCCGCGACCCCGCCGGCATCCACTGCCGAAGCAGCCTAGAAGGGCCCGATCTCGCCGCGATCGCGGAAGCTAAGCAGGGTCGGGCCTGGTTAGAACTTGGATGGGAGACCTCTAGGGAAGACCGGGTGCTCTAGGCTTTTTGCCTCCCGCTCCGCCTTCTCCTTTTGGCGCTCGCGGCGTTCGCGGCTATCTCCGCCCCCGCCCGGCACAGCTGCAAGCCCCACCTCCTCAGGTCTCTCCCACCACAGCCAGCGTCTGATGGGGCGCTCCCCGCCTGCCTGAGCGGCCAGGCGGCCAGAAGGCGTCCCTGGAAGGCAGAGGCGCGCCAGACGCTCCGGGGGTGGCCTGACGGGAACCAGACGTGGCCGCGGACCCGGGGGCCGTCCGTGCGCCCCTTGAGCCCCTCGACCTGCACCTGGCCGCCCCCACTGCAGCCCAGCCCCGTCGCCGCCACCTGTCTGCCGGGCTGGCTCTCCACAGCTCCATACGGAAAAAGCCGCCCCTCCGCCGTTTCGCCATGGCCCGAGGCGGGAGCGGGATCGAGGGCCCAGGCCGCTTCCCCGGGCCTGCCGGCCACCTGGGGCGGGGTCCTGAGCTCGGACGGTGGCGTGGGGGCGAGGGTGGCGTTGCTGGGTCTTAGGGGCCGTGCCAACTCAATGGTGGCTCCCAGTGGCTTCGGGCCAGCTTCTGTCGGGCAGGAGGGCCGGCCCGGTCTGCGTCTGAGCTGCGCCTAGCGCATCGTGGGCGGGCAGGTGGGATGCCCAAGGGCCCGCGGTCCCCGGGCCCGGAAGCCTCCTGGGCCACATCCCCGTGAGCGTCCTGCGGGATCTGGGGCGGGGCGCCAAGCGCCGAAAAGTTTGCTGGCTCCCGCCCGCCCTGGGCTGGGTGGTCGCCAGCACCTCCGCCACCCCCAGGTGCCCGAGACCTCCGTTCCCCTGCCTAGGCGGGCGGCGGGGCCCTGCCGGGACGGGCGGGCCGCTGGGCTGACGGTAAGGCCCAAGCGCCTGCTAAGCTGCGCCTCAAGAGGCAGCCCGCGACCCCGCCGGCATCCACTGCCGAAGCAGCCTAGAAGGGCCCGATCTCGCCGCGATCGCGGAAGCTAAGCAGGGTCGGGCCTGGTTAGAACTTGGATGGGAGACCTCTAGGGAAGACCGGGTGCTCTAGGCTTTTTGCCTCCCGCTCCGCCTTCTCCTTTTGGCGCTCGCGGCGTTCGCGGCTATCTCCGCCCCCGCCCGGCACAGCTGCAAGCCCCACCTCCTCAGGTCTCTCCCACCACAGCCAGCGTCTGATGGGGCGCTCCCCGCCTGCCTGAGCGGCCAGGCGGCCAGAAGGCGTCCCTGGAAGGCAGAGGCGCGCCAGACGCTCCGGGGGTGGCCTGACGGGAACCAGACGTGGCCGCGGACCCGGGGGCCGTCCGTGCGCCCCTTGAGCCCCTCGACCTGCACCTGGCCGCCCCCACTGCAGCCCAGCCCCGTCGCCGCCACCTGTCTGCCGGGCTGGCTCTCCACAGCTCCATACGGAAAAAGCCGCCCCTCCGCCGTTTCGCCATGGCCCGAGGCGGGAGCGGGATCGAGGGCCCAGGCCGCTTCCCCGGGCCTGCCGGCCACCTGGGGCGGGGTCCTGAGCTCGGACGGTGGCGTGGGGGCGAGGGTGGCGTTGCTGGGTCTTAGGGGCCGTGCCAACTCAATGGTGGCTCCCAGTGGCTTCGGGCCAGCTTCTGTCGGGCAGGAGGGCCGGCCCGGTCTGCGTCTGAGCTGCGCCTAGCGCATCGTGGGCGGGCAGGTGGGATGCCCAAGGGCCCGCGGTCCCCGGGCCCGGAAGCCTCCTGGGCCACATCCCCGTGAGCGTCCTGCGGGATCTGGGGCGGGGCGCCAAGCGCCGAAAAGTTTGCTGGCTCCTGCCCGCCCTGGGCTGGGTGGTCGCCAGCACCTCCGCCACCCCCAGGTGCCCGAGACCTCCGTTCCCCTGCCTAGGCGGGCGGCGGGGCCCTGCCGGGACGGGCGGGCCGCTGGGCTGACGGTAAGGCCCAAGCGCCTGCTAAGCTGCGCCTCAAGAGGCAGCCCGCGACCCCGCCGGCATCCACTGCCGAAGCAGCCTAGAAGGGCCCGATCTCGCCGCGATCGCGGAAGCTAAGCAGGGTCGGGCCTGGTTAGAACTTGGATGGGAGACCTCTAGGGAAGACCGGGTGCTCTAGGCTTTTTGCCTCCCGCTCCGCCTTCTCCTTTTGGCGCTCGCGGCGTTCGCGGCTATCTCCGCCCCCACCCGGCACAGCTGCAAGCCCCACCTCCTCAGGTCTCTCCCACCACAGCCAGCGTCTGATGGGGCGCTCCCCGCCTGCCTGAGCGGCCAGGCGGCCAGAAGGCGTCCCTGGAAGGCAGAGGCGCGCCAGACGCTCCGGGGGTGGCCTGACGGGAACCAGACGTGGCCGCGGACCCGGGGGCCGTCCGTGCGCCCCTTGAGCCCCTCGACCTGCACCTGGCCGCCCCCACTGCAGCCCAGCCCCGTCGCCGCCACCTGTCTGCCGGGCTGGCTCTCCACAGCTCCATACGGAAAAAGCCGCCCCTCCGCCGTTTCGCCATGGCCCGAGGCGGGAGCGGGATCGAGGGCCCAGGCCGCTTCCCCGGGCCTGCCGGCCACCTGGGGCGGGGTCCTGAGCTCGGACGGTGGCGTGGGGGCGAGGGTGGCGTTGCTGGGTCTTAGGGGCCGTGCCAACTCAATGGTGGCTCCCAGTGGCTTCGGGCCAGCTTCTGTCGGGCAGGAGGGCCGGCCCGGTCTGCGTCTGAGCTGCGCCTAGCGCATCGTGGGCGGGCAGGTGGGATGCCCAAGGGCCCGCGGTCCCCGGGCCCGGAAGCCTCCTGGGCCACATCCCCGTGAGCGTCCTGCAGGATCTGGGGCGGGGCGCCAAGCGCCGAAAAGTTTGCTGGCTCCCGCCCGCCCTGGGCTGGGTGGTCGCCAGCACCTCCGCCACCCCCAGGTGCCCGAGACCTCCGTTCCCCTGCCTAGGCGGGCGGCGGGGCCCTGCCGGGACGGGCGGGCCGCTGGGCTGACGGTAAGGCCCAAGCGCCTGCTAAGCTGCGCCTCAAGAGGCAGCCCGCGACCCCACCGGCATCCACTGCCGAAGCAGCCTAGAAGGGCCCGATCTCGCCGCGATCGCGGAAGCTAAGCAGGGTCGGGCCTGGTTAGAACTTGGATGGGAGACCTCTAGGGAAGACCGGGTGCTCTAGGCTTTTTGCCTCCCGCTCCGCCTTCTCCTTTTGGCGCTCGCGGCGTTCGCGGCTATCTCCGCCCCCGCCCGGCACAGCTGCAAGCCCCACCTCCTCAGGTCTCTCCCACCACAGCCAGCGTCTGATGGGGCGCTCCCCGCCTGCCTGAGCGGCCAGGCGGCCAGAAGGCGTCCCTGGAAGGCAGAGGCGCGCCAGACGCTCCGGGGGTGGCCTGACGGGAACCAGACGTGGCCGCGGACCCGGGGGCCGTCCGTGCGCCCCTTGAGCCCCTCGACCTGCACCTGGCCGCCCCCACTGCAGCCCAGCCCCGTCGCCGCCACCTGTCTGCCGGGCTGGCTCTCCACAGCTCCATACGGAAAAAGCCGCCCCTCCGCCGTTTCGCCATGGCCCGAGGCGGGAGCGGGATCGAGGGCCCAGGCCGCTTCCCCGGGCCTGCCGGCCACCTGGGGCGGGGTCCTGAGCTCGGACGGTGGCGTGGGGGCGAGGGTGGCGTTGCTGGGTCTTAGGGGCCGTGCCAACTCAATGGTGGCTCCCAGTGGCTTCGGGCCAGCTTCTGTCGGGCAGGAGGGCCGGCCCGGTCTGCGTCTGATCTGCGCCTAGCGCATCGTGGGCGGGCAGGTGGGATGCCCAAGGGCCCGCGGTCCCCGGGCCCGGAAGCCTCCTGGGCCACATCCCCGTGAGCGTCCTGCGGGATCTGGGGCGGGGCGCCAAGCGCCGAAAAGTTTGCTGGCTCCCGCCCGCCCTGGGCTGGGTGGTCGCCAGCACCTCCGCCACCCCCAGGTGCCCGAGACCTCCGTTCCCCTGCCTAGGCGGGCGGCGGGGCCCTGCCGGGACGGGCGGGCCGCTGGGCTGACGGTAAGGCCCAAGCGCCTGCTAAGCTGCGCCTCAAGAGGCAGCCCGCGACCCCGCCGGCATCCACTGCCGAAGCAGCCTAGAAGGGCCCGATCTCGCCGCGATCGCGGAAGCTAAGCAGGGTCGGGCCTGGTTAGAACTTGGATGGGAGACCTCTAGGGAAGACCGGGTGCTCTAGGCTTTTTGCCTCCCGCTCCGCCTTCTCCTTTTGGCGCTCGCGGCGTTCGCGGCTATCTCCGCCCCCGCCCGGCACAGCTGCAAGCCCCACCTCCTCAGGTCTCTCCCACCACAGCCAGCGTCTGATGGGGCGCTCCCCGCCTGCCTGAGCGGCCAGGCGGCCAGAAGGCGTCCCTGGAAGGCAGAGGCGCGCCAGACGCTCCGGGGGTGGCCTGACGGGAACCAGACGTGGCCGCGGACCCGGGGGCCGTCCGTGCGCCCCTTGAGCCCCTCGACCTGCACCTGGCCGCCCCCACTGCAGCCCAGCCCCGTCGCCGCCACCTGTCTGCCGGGCTGGCTCTCCACAGCTCCATACGGAAAAAGCCGCCCCTCCGCCGTTTCGCCATGGCCCGAGGCGGGAGCGGGATCGAGGGCCCAGGCTGCTTCCCCGGGCCTGCCGGCCACCTGGGGCGGGGTCCTGAGCTCGGACGGTGGCGTGGGGGCGAGGGTGGCGTTGCTGGGTCTTAGGGGCCGTGCCAACTCAATGGTGGCTCCCAGTGGCTTCGGGCCAGCTTCTGTCGGGCAGGAGGGCCGGCCCGGTCTGCGTCTGAGCTGCGCCTAGCGCATCGTGGGCGGGCAGGTGGGATGCCCAAGGGCCCGCGGTCCCCGGGCCCGGAAGCCTCCTGGGCCACATCCCCGTGAGCGTCCTGCGGGATCTGGGGCGGGGCGCCAAGCGCCGAAAAGTTTGCTGGCTCCCGCCCGCCCTGGGCTGGGTGGTCGCCAGCACCTCCGCCACCCCCAGGTGCCCGAGACCTCCGTTCCCCTGCCTAGGCGGGCGGCGGGGCCCTGCCGGGACGGGCGGGCCGCTGGGCTGACGGTAAGGCCCAAGCGCCTGCTAAGCTGCGCCTCAAGAGGCAGCCCGCGACCCTGCCGGCATCCACTGCCGAAGCAGCCTAGAAGGGCCCGATCTCGCCGCGATCGCGGAAGCTAAGCAGGGTCGGGCCTGGTTAGAACTTGGATGGGAGACCTCTAGGGAAGACCGGGTGCTCTAGGCTTTTTGCCTCCCGCTCCGCCTTCTCCTTTTGGCGCTCGCGGCGTTCGCGGCTATCTCCGCCCCCGCCCGGCACAGCTGCAAGCCCCACCTCCTCAGGTCTCTCCCACCACAGCCAGCGTCTGATGGGGCGCTCCCCGCCTGCCTGAGCGGCCAGGCGGCCAGAAGGCGTCCCTGGAAGGCAGAGGCGCGCCAGACGCTCCGGGGGTGGCCTGACGGGAACCAGACGTGGCCGCGGACCCGGGGGCCGTCCGTGCGCCCCTTGAGCCCCTCGACCTGCACCTGGCCGCCCCCACTGCAGCCCAGCCCCGTCGCCGCCACCTGTCTGCCGGGCTGGCTCTCCACAGCTCCATACGGAAAAAGCCGCCCCTCCGCCGTTTCGCCATGGCCCGAGGCGGGAGCGGGATCGAGGGCCCAGGCCGCTTCCCCGGGCCTGCCGGCCACCTGGGACGGGGTCCTGAGCTCGGACGGTGGCGTGGGGGCGAGGGTGGCGTTGCTGGGTCTTAGGGGCCGTGCCAACTCAATGGTGGCTCCCAGTGGCTTCGGGCCAGCTTCTGTCGGGCAGGAGGGCCGGCCCGGTCTGCGTCTGAGCTGCGCCTAGCGCATCGTGGGCGGGCAGGTGGGATGCCCAAGGGCCCGCGGTCCCCGGGCCCGGAAGCCTCCTGGGCCACATCCCCGTGAGCGTCCTGCGGGATCTGGGGCGGGGCGCCAAGCGCCGAAAAGTTTGCTGGCTCCCGCCCGCCCTGGGCTGGGTGGTCGCCAGCACCTCCGCCACCCCCAGGTGCCCGAGACCTCCGTTCCCCTGCGTAGGCGGGCGGCGGGGCCCTGCCGGGACGGGCGGGCCGCTGGGCTGACGGTAAGGCCCAAGCGCCTGCTAAGCTGCGCCTCAAGAGGCAGCCCGCGACCCCGCCGGCATCCACTGCCGAAGCAGCCTAGAAGGGCCCGATCTCGCCGCGATCGCGGAAGCTAAGCAGGGTCGGGCCTGGTTAGAACTTGGATGGGAGACCTCTAGGGAAGACCGGGTGCTCTAGGCTTTTTGCCTCCCGCTCCGCCTTCTCCTTTTGGCGCTCGCGGCGTTCGCGGCTATCTCCGCCCCCGCCCGGCACAGCTGCAAGCCCCACCTCCTCAGGTCTCTCCCACCACAGCCAGCGTCTGATGGGGCGCTCCCCGCCTGCCTGAGCGGCCAGGCGGCCAGAAGGCGTCCCTGGAAGGCAGAGGCGCGCCAGACGCTCCGGGGGTGGCCTGACGGGAACCAGACGTGGCCGCGGACCCGGGGGCCGTCCGTGCGCCCCTTGAGCCCCTCGACCTGCACCTGGCCGCCCCCACTGCAGCCCAGCCCCGTCGCCGCCACCTGTCTGCCGGGCTGGCTCTCCACAGCTCCATACGGAAAAAGCCGCCCCTCCGCCGTTTCGCCATGGCCCGAGGCGGGAGCGGGATCGAGGGCCCAGGCCGCTTCCCCGGGCCTGCCGGCCACCTGGGGCGGGGTCCTGAGCTCGGACGGTGGCGTGGGGGCGAGGGTGGCGTTGCTGGGTCTTAGGGGCCGTGCCAACTCAATGGTGGCTCCCAGTGGCTTCGGGCCAGCTTCTGTCGGGCAGGAGGGCCGGCCCGGTCTGCGTCTGAGCTGCGCCTAGCGCATCGTGGGCGGGCAGGTGGGATGCCCAAGGGCCCGCGGTCCCCGGGCCCGGAAGCCTCCTGGGCCACATCCCCGTGAGCGTCCTGCGGGATCTGGGGCGGGGCGCCAAGCGCCGAAAAGTTTGCTGGCTCCCGCCCGCCCTGGGCTGGGTGGTCGCCAGCACCTCCGCCACCCCCAGGTGCCCGAGACCTCCGTTCCCCTGCCTAGGCGGGCGGCGGGGCCCTGCCGGGACGGGCGGGCCGCTGGGCTGACGGTAAGGCCCAAGCGCCTGCTAAGCTGCGCCTCAAGAGGCAGCCCGCGACCCCGCCGGCATCCACTGCCGAAGCAGCCTAGAAGGGCCCGATCTCGCCGCGATCGCGGAAGCTAAGCAGGGTCGGGCCTGGTTAGAACTTGGATGGGAGACCTCTAGGGAAGACCGGGTGCTCTAGGCTTTTTGCCTCCCGCTCCGCCTTCTCCTTTTGGCGCTCGCGGCGTTCGCGGCTATCTCCGCCCCCGCCCGGCACAGCTGCAAGCCCCACCTCCTCAGGTCTCTCCCACCACAGCCAGCGTCTGATGGGGCGCTCCCCGCCTGCCTGAGCAGCCAGGCGGCCAGAAGGCGTCCCTGGAAGGCAGAGGCGCGCCAGACGCTCCGGGGGTGGCCTGACGGGAACCAGACGTGGCCGCGGACCCGGGGGCCGTCCGTGCGCCCCTTGAGCCCCTCGACCTGCACCTGGCCGCCCCCACTGCAGCCCAGCCCCGTCGCCGCCACCTGTCTGCCGGGCTGGCTCTCCACAGCTCCATACGGAAAAAGCCGCCCCTCCGCCGTTTCGCCATGGCCCGAGGCGGGAGCGGGATCGAGGGCCCAGGCCGCTTCCCCGGGCCTGCCGGCCACCTGGGGCGGGGTCCTGAGCTCGGACGGTGGCGTGGGGGCGAGGGTGGCGTTGCTGGGTCTTAGGGGCCGTGCCAACTCAATGGTGGCTCCCAGTGGCTTCAGGCCAGCTTCTGTCGGGCAGGAGGGCCGGCCCGGTCTGCGTCTGAGCTGCGCCTAGCGCATCGTGGGCGGGCAGGTGGGATGCCCAAGGGCCCGCGGTCCCCGGGCCCGGAAGCCTCCTGGGCCACATCCCCGTGAGCGTCCTGCGGGATCTGGGGCGGGGCGCCAAGCGCCGAAAAGTTTGCTGGCTCCCGCCCGCCCTGGGCTGGGTGGTCGCCAGCACCTCCGCCACCCCCAGGTGCCCGAGACCTCCGTTCCCCTGCCTAGGCGGGCGGCGGGGCCCTGCCGGGACGGGCGGGCCGCTGGGCTGACGGTAAGGCCCAAGCGCCTGCTAAGCTGCGCCTCAAGAGGCAGCCCGCGACCGCGCCGGCATCCACTGCCGAAGCAGCCTAGAAGGGCCCGATCTCGCCGCGATCGCGGAAGCTAAGCAGGGTCGGGCCTGGTTAGAACTTGGATGGGAGACCTCTAGGGAAGACCGGGTGCTCTAGGCTTTTTGCCTCCCGCTCCGCCTTCTCCTTTTGGCGCTCGCGGCGTTCGCGGCTATCTCCGCCCCCGCCCGGCACAGCTGCAAGCCCCACCTCCTCAGGTCTCTCCCACCACAGCCAGCGTCTGATGGGGCGCTCCCCGCCTGCCTGAGCGGCCAGGCGGCCAGAAGGCGTCCCTGGAAGGCAGAGGCACGCCAGACGCTCCGGGGGTGGCCTGACGGGAACCAGACGTGGCCGCGGACCCGGGGGCCGTCCGTGCGCCCCTTGAGCCCCTCGACCTGCACCTGGCCGCCCCCACTGCAGCCCAGCCCCGTCGCCGCCACCTGTCTGCCGGGCTGGCTCTCCACAGCTCCATACGGAAAAAGCCGCCCCTCCGCCGTTTCGCCATGGCCCGAGGCGGGAGCGGGATCGAGGGCCCAGGCCGCTTCCCCGGGCCTGCCGGCCACCTGGGGCGGGGTCCTGAGCTCGGACGGTGGCGTGGGGGCGAGGGTGGCGTTGCTGGGTCTTAGGGGCCGTGCCAACTCAATGGTGGCTCCCAGTGGCTTCGGGCCAGCTTCTGTCGGGCAGGAGGGCCGGCCCGGTCTGCGTCTGAGCTGCCCCTAGCGCATCGTGGGCGGGCAGGTGGGATGCCCAAGGGCCCGCGGTCCCCGGGCCCGGAAGCCTCCTGGGCCACATCCCCGTGAGCGTCCTGCGGGATCTGGGGCGGGGCGCCAAGCGCCGAAAAGTTTGCTGGCTCCCGCCCGCCCTGGGCTGGGTGGTCGCCAGCACCTCCGCCACCCCCAGGTGCCCGAGACCTCCGTTCCCCTGCCTAGGCGGGCGGCGGGGCCCTGCCGGGACGGGCGGGCCGCTGGGCTGACGGTAAGGCCCAAGCGCCTGCTAAGCTGCGCCTCAAGAGGCAGCCCGCGACCCCGCCGGCATCCACTGCCGAAGCAGCCTAGAAGGGCCCGATCTCGCCGCGATCGCGGAAGCTAAGCAGGGTCGGGCCTGGTTAGAACTTGGATGGGAGACCTCTAGGGAAGACCGGGTGCTCTAGGCTTTTTGCCTCCCGCTCCGCCTTCTCCTTTTGGCGCTCGCGGCGTTCGCGGCTATCTCCGCCGCCGCCCGGCACAGCTGCAAGCCCCACCTCCTCAGGTCTCTCCCACCACAGCCAGCGTCTGATGGGGCGCTCCCCGCCTGCCTGAGCGGCCAGGCGGCCAGAAGGCGTCCCTGGAAGGCAGAGGCGCGCCAGACGCTCCGGGGGTGGCCTGACGGGAACCAGACGTGGCCGCGGACCCGGGGGCCGTCCGTGCGCCCCTTGAGCCCCTCGACCTGCACCTGGCCGCCCCCACTGCAGCCCAGCCCCGTCGCCGCCACCTGTCTGCCGGGCTGGCTCTCCACAGCTCCATGCGGAAAAAGCCGCCCCTCCGCCGTTTCGCCATGGCCCGAGGCGGGAGTGGGATCGAGGGCCCAGGCCGCTTCCCCGGGCCTGCCGGCCACCTGGGGCGGGGTCCTGAGCTCGGACGGTGGCGTGGGGGCAAGGGTGGCGTTGCTGGGTCTTAGGGGCCGTGCCAACTCAATGGTGGCTCCCAGTGGCTTCGGGCAAGCTTCTGTCGGGCAGGAGGGCCGGCCCGGTCTGCGTCTGAGCTGCGCCTAGCGCATCGTGGGCGGGCAGGTGGGATGCCCAAGGGCCCGCGGTCCCCGGGCCCGGAAGCCTCCTGGGCCACATCCCCGTGAGCGTCCTGCGGGATCTGGGGCGGGGCGCCAAGCGCCGAAAAGTTTGCTGGCTCCCGCCCGCCCTGGGCTGGGTGGTCGCCAGCACCTCCGCCACCCCCAGGTGCCCGAGACCTCCGTTCCCCTGCCTAGGCGGGCGGCGGGGCCCTGCCGGGACGGGCGGGCCGCTGGGCTGACGGTAAGGCCCAAGCGCCTGCTAAGCTGCGCCTCAAGAGGCAGCCCGCGACCGCGCCGGCATCCACTGCCGAAGCAGCCTAGAAGGGCCCGATCTCGCCGCGATCGCGGAAGCTAAGCAGGGTCGGGCCTGGTTAGAACTTGGATGGGAGACCTCTAGGGAAGACCGGGTGCTCTAGGCTTTTTGCCTCCCGCTCCGCCTTCTCCTTTTGGCGCTCGCGGCGTTCGCGGCTATCTCCGCCCCCGCCCGGCACAGCTGCAAGCCCCACCTCCTCAGGTCTCTCCCACCACAGCCAGCGTCTGATGGGGCGCTCCCCGCCTGCCTGAGCGGCCAGGCGGCCAGAAGGCGTCCCTGGAAGGCAGAGGCGCGCCAGACGCTCCGGGGGTGGCCTGACGGGAACCAGACGTGGCCGCGGACCCGGGGGCCGTCCGTGCGCCCCTTGAGCCCCTCGACCTGCACCTGGCCGCCCCCACTGCAGCCCAGCCCCGTCGCCGCCACCTGTCTGCCGGGCTGGCTCTCCACAGCTCCATACGGAAAAAGCCGCCCCTCCGCTGTTTCGCCATGGCCCGAGGCGGGAGCGGGATCGAGGGCCCAGGCCGCTTCCCCGGGCCTGCCGGCCACCTGGGGCGGGGTCCTGAGCTCGGACGGTGGCGTGGGGGCGAGGGTGGCGTTGCTGGGTCTTAGGGGCCGTGCCAACTCAATGGTGGCTCCCAGTGGCTTCGGGCCAGCTTCTGTCGGGCAGGAGGGCCGGCCCGGTCTGCGTCTGAGCTGCGCCTAGCGCATCGTGGGCGGGCAGGTGGGATGCCCAAGGGCCCGCGGTCCCCGGGCCCGGAAGCCTCCTGGGCCACATCCCCGTGAGCGTCCTGCGGGATCTGGGGCGGGGCGCCAAGCGCCGAAAAGTTTGCTGGCTCCCGCCCGCCCTGGGCTGGGTGGTCGCCAGCACCTCCGCCACCCCCAGGTGCCCGAGACCTCCGTTCCCCTGCGTAGGCGGGCGGCGGGGCCCTGCCGGGACGGGCGGGCCGCTGGGCTGACGGTAAGGCCCAAGCGCCTGCTAAGCTGCGCCTCAAGAGGCAGCCCGCGACCCCGCCGGCATCCACTGCCGAAGCAGCCTAGAAGGGCCCGATCTCGCCGCGATCGCGGAAGCTAAGCAGGGTCGGGCCTGGTTAGAACTTGGATGGGAGACCTCTAGGGAAGACCGGGTGCTCTAGGCTTTTTGCCTCCCGCTCCGCCTTCTCCTTTTGGCGCTCGTGGCGTTCGCGGCTATCTCCGCCCCCGCCCGGCACAGCTGCAAGCCCCACCTCCTCAGGTCTCTCCCACCACAGCCAGCGTCTGATGGGGCGCTCCCCGCCTGCCTGAGCGGCCAGGCGGCCAGAAGGCGTCCCTGGAAGGCAGAGGCACGCCAGACGCTCCGGGGGTGGCCTGACGGGAACCAGACGTGGCCGCGGACCCGGGGGCCGTCCGTGCGCCCCTTGAGCCCCTCGACCTGCACCTGGCCGCCCCCACTGCAGCCCAGCCCTGTCGCCGCCACCTGTCTGCCGGGCTGGCTCTCCACAGCTCCATGCGGAAAAAGCCGCCCCTCCGCCGTTTCGCCATGGTCCGAGGCGGGAGCGGGATCGAGGGCCCAGGCCGCTTCCCCGGGCCTGCCGGCCACCTGGGGCGGGGTCCTGAGCTCGGACGGTGGCGTGGGGGCGAGGGTGGCGTTGCTGGGTCTTAGGGGCCGTGCCAACTCAATGGTGGCTCCCAGTGGCTTCGGGCCAGCTTCTGTCGGGCAGGAGGGCCGGCCCGGTCTGCGTCTGAGCTGCGCCTAGCGCATCGTGGGCGGGCAGGTGGGATGCCCAAGGGCCCGCGGTCCCCGGGCCCGGAAGCCTCCTGGGCCACATCCCCGTGAGCGTCCTGCGGGATCTGGGGCGGGGCGCCAAGCGCCGAAAAGTTTGCTGGCTCCCGCCCGCCCTGGGCTGGGTGGTCGCCAGCACCTCCGCCACCCCCAGGTGCCCGAGACCTCCGTTCCCCTGCCTAGGCGGGCGGCGGGGCCCTGCCGGGACGGGCGGGCCGCTGGGCTGACGGTAAGGCCCAAGCGCCTGCTAAGCTGCGCCTCAAGAGGCAGCCCGCGACCCCGCCGGCATCCACTGCCGAAGCAGCCTAGAAGGGCCCGATCTCGCCGCGATCGCGGAAGCTAAGCAGGGTCGGGCCTGGTTAGAACTTGGATGGGAGACCTCTAGGGAAGACCGGGTGCTCTAGGCTTTTTGCCTCCCGCTCCGCCTTCTCCTTTTGGCGCTCGCGGCGTTCGTGGCTATCTCCGCCCCCGCCCGGCACAGCTGCAAGCCCCACCTCCTCAGGTCTCTCCCACCACAGCCAGCGTCTGATGGGGCGCTCCCCGCCTGCCTGAGCGGCCAGGCGGCCAGAAGGCGTCCCTGGAAGGCAGAGGCGCGCCAGACGCTCCGGGGGTGGCCTGACGGGAACCAGACGTGGCCGCGGACCCGGGGGCCGTCCGTGCGCCCCTTGAGCCCCTCGACCTGCACCTGGCCGCCCCCACTGCAGCCCAGCCCCGTCGCCGCCACCTGTCTGCCGGGCTGGCTCTCCACAGCTCCATACGGAAAAAGCCGCCCCTCCGCCGTTTCGCCATGGCCCGAGGCGGGAGCGGGATCGAGGGCCCAGGCCGCTTCCCCGGGCCTGCCGGCCACCTGGGGCGGGGTCCTGAGCTCGGACGGTGGCGTGGGGGCAAGGGTGGCGTTGCTGGGTCTTAGGGGCCGTGCCAACTCAATGGTGGCTCCCAGTGGCTTCGGGCCAGCTTCTGTCGGGCAGGAGGGCCGGCCCGGTCTGCGTCTGAGCTGCGCCTAGCGCATCGTGGGCGGGCAGGTGGGATGCCCAAGGGCCCGCGGTCCCCGGGCCCGGAAGCCTCCTGGGTCACATCCCCGTGAGCATCCTGCGGGATCTGGGGCGGGGCGCCAAGCGCCGAAAAGTTTGCTGGCTCCCGCCCGCCCTGGGCTGGGTGGTCGCCAGCACCTCCGCCACCCCCAGGTGCCCGAGACCTCCGTTCCCCTGCCTAGGCGGGCGGCGGGGCCCTGCCGGGACGGGCGGGCCGCTGGGCTGACGGTAAGGCCCAAGCGCCTGCTAAGCTGCGCCTCAAGAGGCAGCCCGCGACCCCGCCGGCATCCACTGCCGAAGCAGCCTAGAAGGGCCCGATCTCGCCGCGATCGCGGAAGCTAAGCAGGGTCGGGCCTGGTTAGAACTTGGATGGGAGACCTCTAGGGAAGACCGGGTGCTCTAGGCTTTTTGCCTCCCGCTCCGCCTTCTCCTTTTGGCGCTCGCGGCGTTCGCGGCTATCTCCGCCCCCGCCCGGCACAGCTGCAAGCCCCACCTCCTCAGGTCTCTCCCACCACAGCCAGTGTCTGATGGGGCGCTCCCCGCCTGCCTGAGCAGCCAGGCGGCCAGAAGGCGTCCCTGGAAGGCAGTGGCGCGCCAGACGCTCCGGGGGTGGCCTGACGGGAACCAGACGTGGCCGCGGACCCGGGGGCCGTCCGTGCGCCCCTTGAGCCCCTCGACCTGCACCTGGCCGCCCCCACTGCAGCCCAGCCCCGTCGCCGCCACCTGTCTGCCGGGCTGGCTCTCCACAGCTCCATACGGAAAAAGCCGCCCCTCCGCCGTTTCGCCATGGCCCGAGGCGGGAGCGGGATCGAGGGCCCAGGCCGCTTCCCCGGGCCTGCCGGCCACCTGGGGCGGGGTCCTGAGCTCGGACGGTGGCGTGGGGGCGAGGGTGGCGTTGCTGGGTCTTAGGGGCCGTGCCAACTCAATGGTGGCTCCCAGTGGCTTCGGCCCAGCTTCTGTCGGGCAGGAGGGCCGGCCCGGTCTGCGTCTGAGCTGCGCCTAGCGCATCGTGGGCGGGCAGGTGGGATGCCCAAGGGCCCGCGGTCCCCGGGCCCGGAAGCCTCCTGGGCCACATCCCCGTGAGCGTCCTGCGGGATCTGGGGCGGGGCGCCAAGCGCCGAAAAGTTTGCTGGCTCCCGCCCGCCCTGGGCTGGGTGGTCGCCAGCACCTCCGCCACCCCCAGGTGCCCGAGACCTCCGTTCCCCTGCCTAGGCGGGCGGCGGGGCCCTGCCGGGACGGGCGGGCCGCTGGGCTGACGGTAAGGCCCAAGCGCCTGCTAAGCTGCGCCTCAAGAGGCAGCCTGCGACCGCGCCGGCATCCACTGCCGAAGCAGCCTAGAAGGGCCCGATCTCGCCGCGATCGCGGAAGCTAAGCAGGGTCGGGCCTGGTTAGAACTTGGATGGGAGACCTCTAGGGAAGACCGGGTGCTCTAGGCTTTTTGCCTCCCGCTCCGCCTTCTCCTTTTGGCGCTCGCGGCGTTCGCGGCTATCTCCGCCCCCGCCCGGCACAGCTGCAAGCCCCACCTCCTCAGGTCTCTCCCACCACAGCCAGCGTCTGATGGGGCGCTCCCCGCCTGCCTGAGCGGCCAGGCGGCCAGAAGGCGTCCCTGGAAGGCAGAGGCGCGCCAGACGCTCCGGGGGTGGCCTGACGGGAACCAGACGTGGCCGCGGACCCGGGGGCCGTCCGTGCGCCCCTTGAGCCCCTCGACCTGCACCTGGCCGCCCCCACTGCAGCCCAGCCCCGTCGCCGCCACCTGTCTGCCGGGCTGGCTCTCCACAGCTCCATACGGAAAAAGCCGCCCCTCCGCTGTTTCGCCATGGCCCGAGGCGGGAGCGGGATCGAGGGCCCAGGCCGCTTCCCCGGGCCTGCCGGCCACCTGGGGCGGGGTCCTGAGCTCGGACGGTGGCGTGGGGGCGAGGGTGGCGTTGCTGGGTCTTAGGGGCCGTGCCAACTCAATGGTGGCTCCCAGTGGCTTCGGGCCAGCTTCTGTCGGGCAGGAGGGCCGGCCCGGTCTGCGTCTGAGCTGCGCCTAGCGCATCGTGGGCGGGCAGGTGGGATGCCCAAGGGCCCGCGGTCCCCGGGCCCGGAAGCCTCCTGGGCCACATCCCCGTGAGCGTCCTGCGGGATCTGGGGCGGGGCGCCAAGCGCCGAAAAGTTTGCTGGCTCCCGCCCGCCCTGGGCTGGGTGGTCGCCAGCACCTCCGCCACCCCCAGGTGCCCGAGACCTCCGTTCCCCTGCCTAGGCGGGCGGCGGGGCCCTGCCGGGACGGGCGGGCCGCTGGGCTGACGGTAAGGCCCAAGCGCCTGCTAAGCTGCGCCTCAAGAGGCAGCCCGCGACCCCGCCGGCATCCACTGCCGAAGCAGCCTAGAAGGGCCCGATCTCGCCGCGATCGCGGAAGCTAAGCAGGGTCGGGCCTGGTTAGAACTTGGATGGGAGACCTCTAGGGAAGACCGGGTGCTCTAGGCTTTTTGCCTCCCGATCCGCCTTCTCCTTTTGGCGCTCGCGGCGTTCGCGGCTATCTCCGCCCCCGCCCGGCACAGCTGCAAGCCCCACCTCCTCAGGTCTCTCCCACCACAGCCAGCGTCTGATGGGGCGCTCCCCGCCTGCCTGAGCGGCCAGGCGGCCAGAAGGCGTCCCTGGAAGGCAGAGGCGCGCCAGACGCTCCGGGGGTGGCCTGACGGGAACCAGACGTGGCCGCGGACCCGGGGGCCGTCCGTGCGCCCCTTGAGCCCCTCGACCTGCACCTGGCCGCCCCCACTGCAGCCCAGCCCCGTCGCCGCCACCTGTCTGCCGGGCTGGCTCTCCACAGCTCCATACGGAAAAAGCCGCCCCTCCGCCGTTTCGCCATGGCCCGAGGCGGGAGCGGGATCGAGGGCCCAGGCCGCTTCCCCGGGCCTGCCGGCCACCTGGGGCGGGGTCCTGAGCTCGGACGGTGGCGTGGGGGCAAGGGTGGCGTTGCTGGGTCTTAGGGGCCGTGCCAACTCAATGGTGGCTCCCAGTGGCTTCGGGCCAGCTTCTGTCGGGCAGGAGGGCCGGCCCGGTCTGCGTCTGAGCTGCGCCTAGCGCATCGTGGGCGGGCAGGTGGGATGCCCAAGGGCCCGCGGTCCCCGGGCCCGGAAGCCTCCTGGGTCACATCCCCGTGAGCATCCTGCGGGATCTGGGGCGGGGCGCCAAGCGCCGAAAAGTTTGCTGGCTCCCGCCCGCCCTGGGCTGGGTGGTCGCCAGCACCTCCGCCACCCCCAGGTGCCCGAGACCTCCGTTCCCCTGCCTAGGCGGGCGGCGGGGCCCTGCCGGGACGGGTGGGCCGCTGGGCTGACGGTAAGGCCCAAGCGCCTGCTAAGCTGCGCCTCAAGAGGCAGCCCGCGACCCCGCCGGCATCCACTGCCGAAGCAGCCTAGAAGGGCCCGATCTCGCCGCGATCGCGGAAGCTAAGCAGGGTCGGGCCTGGTTAGAACTTGGATGGGAGACCTCTAGGGAAGACCGGGTGCTCTAGGCTTTTTGCCTCCCGCTCCGCCTTCTCCTTTTGGCGCTCGCGGCGTTCGCGGCTATCTCCGCCCCCGCCCGGCACAGCTGCAAGCCCCACCTCCTCAGGTCTCTCCCACCACAGCCAGTGTCTGATGGGGCGCTCCCCGCCTGCCTGAGCAGCCAGGCGGCCAGAAGGCGTCCCTGGAAGGCAGAGGCGCGCCAGACGCTCCGGGGGTGGCCTGACGGGAACCAGACGTGGCCGCGGACCCGGGGGCCGTCCGTGCGCCCCTTGAGCCCCTCGACCTGCACCTGGCCGCCCCCACTGCAGCCCAGCCCCGTCGCCGCCACCTGTCTGCCGGGCTGGCTCTCCACAGCTCCATACGGAAAAAGCCGCCCCTCCGCCGTTTCGCCATGGCCCGAGGCGGGAGCGGGATCGAGGGCCCAGGCCGCTTCCCCGGGCCTGCCGGCCACCTGGGGCGGGGTCCTGAGCTCGGACGGTGGCGTGGGGGCGAGGGTGGCGTTGCTGGGTCTTAGGGGCCGTGCCAACTCAATGGTGGCTCCCAGTGGCTTCGGGCCAGCTTCTGTCGGGCAGGAGGGCCGGCCCGGTCTGCGTCTGAGCTGCGCCTAGCGCATCGTGGGCGGGCAGGTGGGATGCCCAAGGGCCCGCGGTCCCCGGGCCCGGAAGCCTCCTGGGCCACATCCCCGTGAGCGTCCTGCGGGATCTGGGGCGGGGCGCCAAGCGCCGAAAAGTTTGCTGGCTCCCGCCCGCCCTGGGCTGGGTGGTCGCCAGCACCTCCGCCACCCCCAGGTGCCCGAGACCTCCGTTCCCCTGCCTAGGCGGGCGGCGGGGCCCTGCCGGGACGGGCGGGCCGCTGGGCTGACGGTAAGGCCCAAGCGCCTGCTAAGCTGCGCCTCAAGAGGCAGCCCGCGACCGCGCCGGCATCCACTGCCGAAGCAGCCTAGAAGGGCCCGATCTCGCCGCGATCGCGGAAGCTAAGCAGGGTCGGGCCTGGTTAGAACTTGGATGGGAGACCTCTAGGGAAGACCGGGTGCTCTAGGCTTTTTGCCTCCCGCTCCGCCTTCTCCTTTTGGCGCTCGCGGCGTTCGCGGCTATCTCCGCCCCCGCCCGGCACAGCTGCAAGCCCCACCTCCTCAGGTCTCTCCCACCACAGCCAGCGTCTGATGGGGCGCTCCCCGCCTGCCTGAGCGGCCAGGCGGCCAGAAGGCGTCCCTGGAAGGCAGAGGCGCGCCAGACGCTCCGGGGGTGGCCTGACGGGAACCAGACGTGGCCGCGGACCCGGGGGCCGTCCGTGCGCCCCTTGAGCCCCTCGACCTGCACCTGGCCGCCCCCACTGCAGCCCAGCCCCGTCGCCGCCACCTGTCTGCCGGGCTGGCTCTCCACAGCTCCATACGGAAAAAGCCGCCCCTCCGCTGTTTCGCCATGGCCCGAGGCGGGAGCGGGATCGAGGGCCCAGGCCGCTTCCCCGGGCCTGCCGGCCACCTGGGGCGGGGTCCTGAGCTCGGACGGTGGCGTGGGGGCGAGGGTGGCGTTGCTGGGTCTTAGGGGCCGTGCCAACTCAATGGTGGCTCCCAGTGGCTTCGGGCCAGCTTCTGTCGGGCAGGAGGGCCGGCCCGGTCTGCGTCTGAGCTGCGCCTAGCGCATCGTGGGCGGGCAGGTGGGATGCCCAAGGGCCCGCGGTCCCCGGGCCCGGAAGCCTCCTGGGCCACATCCCCGTGAGCGTCCTGCGGGATCTGGGGCGGGGCGCCAAGCGCCGAAAAGTTTGCTGGCTCCCGCCCGCCCTGGGCTGGGTGGTCGCCAGCACCTCCGCCACCCCCAGGTGCCCGAGACCTCCGTTCCCCTGCGTAGGCGGGCGGCGGGGCCCTGCCGGGACGGGCGGGCCGCTGGGCTGACGGTAAGGCCCAAGCGCCTGCTAAGCTGCGCCTCAAGAGGCAGCCCGCGACCCCGCCGGCATCCACTGCCGAAGCAGCCTAGAAGGGCCCGATCTCGCCGCGATCGCGGAAGCTAAGCAGGGTCGGGCCTGGTTAGAACTTGGATGGGAGACCTCTAGGGAAGACCGGGTGCTCTAGGCTTTTTGCCTCCCGCTCCGCCTTCTCCTTTTGGCGCTCGCGGCGTTCGCGGCTATCTCCGCCCCCGCCCGGCACAGCTGCAAGCCCCACCTCCTCAGGTCTCTCCCACCACAGCCAGCGTCTGATGGGGCGCTCCCCGCCTGCCTGAGCGGCCAGGCGGCCAGAAGGCGTCCCTGGAAGGCAGAGGCGCGCCAGACGCTCCGGGGGTGGCCTGACGGGAACCAGACGTGGCCGCGGACCCGGGGGCCGTCCGTGCGCCCCTTGAGCCCCTCGACCTGCACCTGGCCGCCCCCACTGCAGCCCAGCCCCGTCGCCGCCACCTGTCTGCCGGGCTGGCTCTCCACAGCTCCATACGGAAAAAGCCGCCCCTCCGCCGTTTCGCCATGGCCCGAGGCGGGAGCGGGATCGAGGGCCCAGGCCGCTTCCCCGGGCCTGCCGGCCACCTGGGGCGGGGTCCTGAGCTCGGACGGTGGCGTGGGGGCAAGGGTGGCGTTGCTGGGTCTTAGGGGCCGTGCCAACTCAATGGTGGCTCCCAGTGGCTTCGGGCCAGCTTCTGTCGGGCAGGAGGGCCGGCCCGGTCTGCGTCTGAGCTGCGCCTAGCGCATCGTGGGCGGGCAGGTGGGATGCCCAAGGGCCCGCGGTCCCCGGGCCCGGAAGCCTCCTGGGTCACATCCCCGTGAGCGTCCTGCGGGATCTGGGGCGGGGCGCCAAGCGCCGAAAAGTTTGCTGGCTCCCGCCCGCCCTGGGCTGGGTGGTCGCCAGCACCTCCGCCACCCCCAGGTGCCCGAGACCTCCGTTCCCCTGCCTAGGCGGGCGGCGGGGCCCTGCCGGGACGGGTGGGCCGCTGGGCTGACGGTAAGGCCCAAGCGCCTGCTAAGCTGCGCCTCAAGAGGCAGCCCGCGACCCCGCCGGCATCCACTGCCGAAGCAGCCTAGAAGGGCCCGATCTCGCCGCGATCGCGGAAGCTAAGCAGGGTCGGGCCTGGTTAGAACTTGGATGGGAGACCTCTAGGGAAGACCGGGTGCTCTAGGCTTTTTGCCTCCCGCTCCGCCTTCTCCTTTTGGCGCTCGCGGCGTTCGCGGCTATCTCCGCCCCCGCCCGGCACAGCTGCAAGCCCCACCTCCTCAGGTCTCTCCCACCACAGCCAGTGTCTGATGGGGCGCTCCCCGCCTGCCTGAGCGGCCAGGCGGCCAGAAGGCGTCCCTGGAAGGCAGAGGCGCGCCAGACGCTCCGGGGGTGGCCTGACGGGAACCAGACGTGGCCGCGGACCCGGGGGCCGTCCGTGCGCCCCTTGAGCCCCTCGACCTGCACCTGGCCGCCCCCACTGCAGCCCAGCCCCGTCGCCGCCACCTGTCTGCCGGGCTGGCTCTCCACAGCTCCATACGGAAAAAGCCGCCCCTCCGCCGTTTCGCCATGGCCCGAGGCGGGAGCGGGATTGAGGGCCCAGGCCGCTTCCCCGGGCCTGCCGGCCACCTGGGGCGGGGTCCTGAGCTCGGACGGTGGCGTGGGGGCGAGGGTGGCGTTGCTGGGTCTTAGGGGCCGTGCCAACTCAATGGTGGCTCCCAGTGGCTTCGGGCCAGCTTCTGTCGGGCAGGAGGGCCGGCCCGGTCTGCGTCTGAGCTGCGCCTAGCGCATCGTGGGCGGGCAGGTGGGATGCCCAAGGGCCCGCGGTCCCCGGGCCCGGAAGCCTCCTGGGCCACATCCCCGTGAGCGTCCTGCGGGATCTGGGGCGGGGCGCCAAGCGCCGAAAAGTTTGCTGGCTCCCGCCCGCCCTGGGCTGGGTGGTCGCCAGCACCTCCGCCACCCCCAGGTGCCCGAGACCTCCGTTCCCCTGCCTAGGCGGGCGGCGGGGCCCTGCCGGGACGGGCGGGCCGCTGGGCTGACGGTAAGGCCCAAGCGCCTGCTAAGCTGCGCCTCAAGAGGCAGCCCGCGACCGCGCCGGCATCCACTGCCGAAGCAGCCTAGAAGGGCCCGATCTCGCCGCGATCGCGGAAGCTAAGCAGGGTCGGGCCTGGTTAGAACTTGGATGGGAGACCTCTAGGGAAGACCGGGTGCTCTAGGCTTTTTGCCTCCCGCTCCGCCTTCTCCTTTTGGCGCTCGCGGCGTTCGCGGCTATCTCCGCCCCCGCCCGGCACAGCTGCAAGCCCCACCTCCTCAGGTCTCTCCCACCACAGCCAGCGTCTGATGGGGCGCTCCCCGCCTGCCTGAGCGGCCAGGCGGCCAGAAGGCGTCCCTGGAAGGCAGAGGCGCGCCAGACGCTCCGGGGGTGGCCTGACGGGAACCAGACGTGGCCGCGGACCCGGGGGCCGTCCGTGCGCCCCTTGAGCCCCTCGACCTGCACCTGGCCGCCCCCACTGCAGCCCAGCCCCGTCGCCGCCACCTGTCTGCCGGGCTGGCTCTCCACAGCTCCATACGGAAAAAGCCGCCCCTCCGCCGTTTCGCCATGGCCCGAGGCGGGAGCGGGATCGAGGGCCCAGGCCGCTTCCCCGGGCCTGCCGGCCACCTGGGGCGGGGTCCTGAGCTCGGACGGTGGCGTGGGGGCGAGGGTGGCGTTGCTGGGTCTTAGGGGCCGTGCCAACTCAATGGTGGCTCCCAGTGGCTTCGGGCCAGCTTCTGTCGGGCAGGAGGGCCGGCCCGGTCTGCGTCTGAGCTGCGCCTAGCGCATCGTGGGCGGGCAGGTGGGATGCCCAAGGGCCCGCGGTCCCCGGGCCCGGAAGCCTCATGGGCCACATCCCCGTGAGCGTCCTGCGGGATCTGGGGCGGGGCGCCAAGCGCCGAAAAGTTTGCTGGCTCCCGCCCGCCCTGGGCTGGGTGGTCGCCAGCACCTCCGCCACCCCCAGGTGCCCGAGACCTCCGTTCCCCTGCCTAGGCGGGCGGCGGGGCCCTGCCGGGACGGGCGGGTCGCTGGGCTGACGATAAGGCCCAAGCGCCTGCTAAGCTGCGCCTCAAGAGGCAGCCCGCGACCCCGCCGGCATCCACTGCCGAAGCAGCCTAGAAGGGCCCGATCTCGCCGCGATCGCGGAAGCTAAGCAGGGTCGGGCCTGGTTAGAACTTGGATGGGAGACCTCTAGGGAAGACCGGGTGCTCTAGGCTTTTTGCCTCCCGCTCCGCCTTCTCCTTTTGGCGCTCGCGGCGTTCGCGGCTATCTCCGCCCCCGCCCGGCACAGCTGCAAGCCCCACCTCCTCAGGTCTCTCCCACCACAGCCAGCGTCTGATGGGGCGCTCCCCGCCTGCCTGAGCGGCCAGGCGGCCAGAAGGCGTCCCTGGAAGGCAGAGGCGCGCCAGACGCTCCGGGGGTGGCCTGACGGGAACCAGACGTGGCCGCGGACCCGGGGGCCGTCCGTGCGCCCCTTGAGCCCCTCGACCTGCACCTGGCCGCCCCCACTGCAGCCCAGCCCCGTCGCCGCCACCTGTCTGCCGGGCTGGCTCTCCACAGCTCCATGCGGAAAAAGCCGCCCCTCCGCCGTTTCGCCATGGCCCGAGGCGGGAGCGGGATCGAGGGCCCAGGCCGCTTCCCCGGGCCTGCCGGCCACCTGGGGCGGGGTCCTGAGCTCGGACGGTGGCGTGGGGGCGAGGGTGGCGTTGCTGGGTCTTAGGGGCCGTGCCAACTCAATGGTGGCTCCCAGTGGCTTCGGGCCAGCTTCTGTCGGGCAGGAGGGCCGGCCCGGTCTGCGTCTGAGCTGCGCCTAGCGCATCGTGGGCGGGCAGGTGGGATGCCCAAGGGCCCGCGGTCCCCGGGCCCGGAAGCCTCCTGGGCCACATCCCCGTGAGCGTCCTGCGGGATCTGGGGCGGGGCGCCAAGCGCCGAAAAGTTTGCTGGCTCCCGCCCGCCCTGGGCTGGGTGGTCGCCAGCACCTCCGCCACCCCCAGGTGCCCGAGACCTCCGTTCCCCTGCCTAGGCGGGCGGCGGGGCCCTGCCGGGACGGGCGGGCCGCTGGGCTGACGGTAAGGCCCAAGCGCCTGCTAAGCTGCGCCTCAAGAGGCAGCCTGCGACCGCGCCGGCATCCACTGCCGAAGCAGCCTAGAAGGGCCCGATCTCGCCGCGATCGCGGAAGCTAAGCAGGGTCGGGCCTGGTTAGAACTTGGATGGGAGACCTCTAGGGAAGACCGGGTGCTCTAGGCTTTTTGCCTCCCGCTCCGCCTTCTCCTTTTGGCGCTCGCGGCGTTCGCGGCTATCTCCGCCCCCGCCCGGCACAGCTGCAAGCCCCACCTCCTCAGGTCTCTCCCACCACAGCCAGCGTCTGATGGGGCGCTCCCCGCCTGCCTGAGCGGCCAGGCGGCCAGAAGGCGTCCCTGGAAGGCAGAGGCGCGCCAGACGCTCCGGGGGTGGCCTGACGGGAACCAGACGTGGCCGCGGACCCGGGGGCCGTCCGTGCGCCCCTTGAGCCCCTCGACCTGCACCTGGCCGCCCCCACTGCAGCCCAGCCCCGTCGCCGCCACCTGTCTGCCGGGCTGGCTCTCCACAGCTCCATACGGAAAAAGCCGCCCCTCCGCTGTTTCGCCATGGCCCGAGGCGGGAGCGGGATCGAGGGCCCAGGCCGCTTCCCCGGGCCTGCCGGCCACCTGGGGCGGGGTCCTGAGCTCGGACGGTGGCGTGGGGGCGAGGGTGGCGTTGCTGGGTCTTAGGGGCCGTGCCAACTCAATGGTGGCTCCCAGTGGCTTCGGGCCAGCTTCTGTCGGGCAGGAGGGCCGGCCCGGTCTGCGTCTGAGCTGCGCCTAGCGCATCGTGGGCGGGCAGGTGGGATGCCCAAGGGCCCGCGGTCCCCGGGCCCGGAAGCCTCCTGGGCCACATCCCCGTGAGCGTCCTGCGGGATCTGGGGCGGGGCGCCAAGCGCCGAAAAGTTTGCTGGCTCCCGCCCGCCCTGGGCTGGGTGGTCGCCAGCACCTCCGCCACCCCCAGGTGCCCGAGACCTCCGTTCCCCTGCCTAGGCGGGCGGCGGGGCCCTGCCGGGACGGGCGGGCCGCTGGGCTGACGGTAAGGCCCAAGCGCCTGCTAAGCTGCGCCTCAAGAGGCAGCCCGCGACCCCGCCGGCATCCACTGCCGAAGCAGCCTAGAAGGGCCCGATCTCGCCGCGATCGCGGAAGCTAAGCAGGGTCGGGCCTGGTTAGAACTTGGATGGGAGACCTCTAGGGAAGACCGGGTGCTCTAGGCTTTTTGCCTCCCGATCCGCCTTCTCCTTTTGGCGCTCGCGGCGTTCGCGGCTATCTCCGCCCCCGCCCGGCACAGCTGCAAGCCCCACCTCCTCAGGTCTCTCCCACCACAGCCAGCGTCTGATGGGGCGCTCCCCGCCTGCCTGAGCGGCCAGGCGGCCAGAAGGCGTCCCTGGAAGGCAGAGGCGCGCCAGACGCTCCGGGGGTGGCCTGACGGGAACCAGACGTGGCCGCGGACCCGGGGGCCGTCCGTGCGCCCCTTGAGCCCCTCGACCTGCACCTGGCCGCCCCCACTGCAGCCGAGCCCCGTCGCCGCCACCTGTCTGCCGGGCTGGCTCTCCACAGCTCCATACGGAAAAAGCCGCCCCTCCGCCGTTTCGCCATGGCCCGAGGCGGGAGCGGGATCGAGGGCCCAGGCCGCTTCCCCGGGCCTGCCGGCCACCTGGGGCGGGGTCCTGAGCTCGGACGGTGGCGTGGGGGCGAGGGTGGCGTTGCTGGGTCTTAGGGGCCGTGCCAACTCAATGGTGGCTCCCAGTGGCTTCGGGCCAGCTTCTGTCGGGCAGGAGGGCCGGCCCGGTCTGCGTCTGAGCTGCGCCTAGCGCATCGTGGGCGGGCAGGTGGGATGCCCAAGGGCCCGCGGTCCCCGGGCCCGGAAGCCTCCTGGGTCACATCCCCGTGAGCGTCCTGCGGGATCTGGGGCGGGGCGCCAAGCGCCGAAAAGTTTGCTGGCTCCCGCCCGCCCTGGGCTGGGTGGTCGCCAGCACCTCCGCCACCCCCAGGTGCCCGAGACCTCCGTTCCCCTGCCTAGGCGGGCGGCGGGGCCCTGCCGGGACGGGTGGGCCGCTGGGCTGACGGTAAGGCCCAAGCGCCTGCTAAGCTGCGCCTCAAGAGGCAGCCCGCGACCCCGCCGGCATCCACTGCCGAAGCAGCCTAGAAGGGCCCGATCTCGCCGCGATCGCGGAAGCTAAGCAGGGTCGGGCCTGGTTAGAACTTGGATGGGAGACCTCTAGGGAAGACCGGGTGCTCTAGGCTTTTTGCCTCCCGCTCCGCCTTCTCCTTTTGGCGCTCGCGGCGTTCGCGGCTATCTCCGCCCCCGCCCGGCACAGCTGCAAGCCCCACCTCCTCAGGTCTCTCCCACCACAGCCAGTGTCTGATGGGGCGCTCCCCGCCTGCCTGAGCGGCCAGGCGGCCAGAAGGCGTCCCTGGAAGGCAGAGGCGCGCCAGACGCTCCGGGGGTGGCCTGACGGGAACCAGACGTGGCCGCGGACCCGGGGGCCGTCCGTGCGCCCCTTGAGCCCCTCGACCTGCACCTGGCCGCCCCCACTGCAGCCCAGCCCCGTCGCCGCCACCTGTCTGCCGGGCTGGCTCTCCACAGCTCCATACGGAAAAAGCCGCCCCTCCGCCGTTTCGCCATGGCCCGAGGCGGGAGCGGGATCGAGGGCCCAGGCCGCTTCCCCGGGCCTGCCGGCCACCTGGGGCGGGGTCCTGAGCTCGGACGGTGGCGTGGGGGCGAGGGTGGCGTTGCTGGGTCTTAGGGGCCGTGCCAACTCAATGGTGGCTCCCAGTGGCTTCGGGCCAGCTTCTGTCGGGCAGGAGGGCCGGCCCGGTCTGCGTCTGAGCTGCGCCTAGCGCATCGTGGGCGGGCAGGTGGGATGCCCAAGGGCCCGCGGTCCCCGGGCCCGGAAGCCTCCTGGGCCACATCCCCGTGAGCGTCCTGCGGGATCTGGGGCGGGGCGCCAAGCGCCGAAAAGTTTGCTGGCTCCCGCCCGCCCTGGGCTGGGTGGTCGCCAGCACCTCCGCCACCCCCAGGTGCCCGAGACCTCCGTTCCCCTGCCTAGGCGGGCGGCGGGGCCCTGCCGGGACGGGCGGGCCGCTGGGCTGACGGTAAGGCCCAAGCGCCTGCTAAGCTGCGCCTCAAGAGGCAGCCCGCGACCGCGCCGGCATCCACTGCCGAAGCAGCCTAGAAGGGCCCGATCTCGCCGCGATCGCGGAAGCTAAGCAGGGTCGGGCCTGGTTAGAACTTGGATGGGAGACCTCTAGGGAAGACCGGGTGCTCTAGGCTTTTTGCCTCCCGCTCCGCCTTCTCCTTTTGGCGCTCGCGGCGTTCGCGGCTATCTCCGCCCCCGCCCGGCACAGCTGCAAGCCCCACCTCCTCAGGTCTCTCCCACCACAGCCAGCGTCTGATGGGGCGCTCCCCGCCTGCCTGAGCGGCCAGGCGGCCAGAAGGCGTCCCTGGAAGGCAGAGGCGCGCCAGACGCTCCGGGGGTGGCCTGACGGGAACCAGACGTGGCCGCGGACCCGGGGGCCGTCCGTGCGCCCCTTGAGCCCCTCGACCTGCACCTGGCCGCCCCCACTGCAGCCCAGCCCCGTCGCCGCCACCTGTCTGCCGGGCTGGCTCTCCACAGCTCCATACGGAAAAAGCCGCCCCTCCGCTGTTTCGCCATGGCCCGAGGCGGGAGCGGGATCGAGGGCCCAGGCCGCTTCCCCGGGCCTGCCGGCCACCTGGGGCGGGGTCCTGAGCTCGGACGGTGGCGTGGGGGCGAGGGTGGCGTTGCTGGGTCTTAGGGGCCGTGCCAACTCAATGGTGGCTCCCAGTGGCTTCGGGCCAGCTTCTGTCGGGCAGGAGGGCCGGCCCGGTCTGCGTCTGAGCTGCGCCTAGCGCATCGTGGGCGGGCAGGTGGGATGCCCAAGGGCCCGCGGTCCCCGGGCCCGGAAGCCTCCTGGGCCACATCCCCGTGAGCGTCCTGCGGGATCTGGGGCGGGGCGCCAAGCGCCGAAAAGTTTGCTGGCTCCCGCCCGCCCTGGGCTGGGTGGTCGCCAGCACCTCCGCCACCCCCAGGTGCCCGAGACCTCCGTTCCCCTGCCTAGGCGGGCGGCGGGGCCCTGCCGGGACGGGCGGGCCGCTGGGCTGACGGTAAGGCCCAAGCGCCTGCTAAGCTGCGCCTCAAGAGGCAGCCCGCGACCCCGCCGGCATCCACTGCCGAAGCAGCCTAGAAGGGCCCGATCTCGCCGCGATCGCGGAAGCTAAGCAGGGTCGGGCCTGGTTAGAACTTGGATGGGAGACCTCTAGGGAAGACCGGGTGCTCTAGGCTTTTTGCCTCCCGATCCGCCTTCTCCTTTTGGCGCTCGCGGCGTTCGCGGCTATCTCCGCCCCCGCCCGGCACAGCTGCAAGCCCCACCTCCTCAGGTCTCTCCCACCACAGCCAGCGTCTGATGGGGCGCTCCCCGCCTGCCTGAGCGGCCAGGCGGCCAGAAGGCGTCCCTGGAAGGCAGAGGCGCGCCAGACGCTCCGGGGGTGGCCTGACGGGAACCAGACGTGGCCGCGGACCCGGGGGCCGTCCGTGCGCCCCTTGAGCCCCTCGACCTGCACCTGGCCGCCCCCACTGCAGCCGAGCCCCGTCGCCGCCACCTGTCTGCCGGGCTGGCTCTCCACAGCTCCATACGGAAAAAGCCGCCCCTCCGCCGTTTCGCCATGGCCCGAGGCGGGAGCGGGATCGAGGGCCCAGGCCGCTTCCCCGGGCCTGCCGGCCACCTGGGGCGGGGTCCTGAGCTCGGACGGTGGCGTGGGGGCGAGGGTGGCGTTGCTGGGTCTTAGGGGCCGTGCCAACTCAATGGTGGCTCCCAGTGGCTTCGGGCCAGCTTCTGTCGGGCAGGAGGGCCGGCCCGGTCTGCGTCTGAGCTGCGCCTAGCGCATCGTGGGCGGGCAGGTGGGATGCCCAAGGGCCCGCGGTCCCCGGGCCCGGAAGCCTCCTGGGCCACATCCCCGTGAGCGTCCTGCGGGATCTGGGGCGGGGCGCCAAGCGCCGAAAAGTTTGCTGGCTCCCGCCCGCCCTGGGCTGGGTGGTCGCCAGCACCTCCGCCACCCCCAGGTGCCCGAGACCTCCGTTCCCCTGCCTAGGCGGGCGGCGGGGCCCTGCCGGGACGGGTGGGCCGCTGGGCTGACGGTAAGGCCCAAGCGCCTGCTAAGCTGCGCCTCAAGAGGCAGCCCGCGACCCCGCCGGCATCCACTGCCGAAGCAGCCTAGAAGGGCCCGATCTCGCCGCGATCGCGGAAGCTAAGCAGGGTCGGGCCTGGTTAGAACTTGGATGGGAGACCTCTAGGGAAGACCGGGTGCTCTAGGCTTTTTGCCTCCCGCTCCGCCTTCTCCTTTTGGCGCTCGCGGCGTTCGCGGCTATCTCCGCCCCCGCCCGGCACAGCTGCAAGCCCCACCTCCTCAGGTCTCTCCCACCACAGCCAGTGTCTGATGGGGCGCTCCCCGCCTGCCTGAGCGGCCAGGCGGCCAGAAGGCGTCCCTGGAAGGCAGAGGCGCGCCAGACGCTCCGGGGGTGGCCTGACGGGAACCAGACGTGGCCGCGGACCCGGGGGCCGTCCGTGCGCCCCTTGAGCCCCTCGACCTGCACCTGGCCGCCCCCACTGCAGCCCAGCCCCGTCGCCGCCACCTGTCTGCCGGGCTGGCTCTCCACAGCTCCATACGGAAAAAGCCGCCCCTCCGCCGTTTCGCCATGGCCCGAGGCGGGAGCGGGATTGAGGGCCCAGGCCGCTTCCCCGGGCCTGCCGGCCACCTGGGGCGGGGTCCTGAGCTCGGACGGTGGCGTGGGGGCGAGGGTGGCGTTGCTGGGTCTTAGGGGCCGTGCCAACTCAATGGTGGCTCCCAGTGGCTTCGGGCCAGCTTCTGTCGGGCAGGAGGGCCGGCCCGGTCTGCGTCTGAGCTGCGCCTAGCGCATCGTGGGCGGGCAGGTGGGATGCCCAAGGGCCCGCGGTCCCCGGGCCCGGAAGCCTCCTGGGCCACATCCCCGTGAGCGTCCTGCGGGATCTGGGGCGGGGCGCCAAGCGCCGAAAAGTTTGCTGGCTCCCGCCCGCCCTGGGCTGGGTGGTCGCCAGCACCTCCGCCACCCCCAGGTGCCCGAGACCTCCGTTCCCCTGCCTAGGCGGGCGGCGGGGCCCTGCCGGGACGGGCGGGCCGCTGGGCTGACGGTAAGGCCCAAGCGCCTGCTAAGCTGCGCCTCAAGAGGCAGCCCGCGACCGCGCCGGCATCCACTGCCGAAGCAGCCTAGAAGGGCCCGATCTCGCCGCGATCGCGGAAGCTAAGCAGGGTCGGGCCTGGTTAGAACTTGGATGGGAGACCTCTAGGGAAGACCGGGTGCTCTAGGCTTTTTGCCTCCCGCTCCGCCTTCTCCTTTTGGCGCTCGCGGCGTTCGCGGCTATCTCCGCCCCCGCCCGGCACAGCTGCAAGCCCCACCTCCTCAGGTCTCTCCCACCACAGCCAGCGTCTGATGGGGCGCTCCCCGCCTGCCTGAGCGGCCAGGCGGCCAGAAGGCGTCCCTGGAAGGCAGAGGCGCGCCAGACGCTCCGGGGGTGGCCTGACGGGAACCAGACGTGGCCGCGGACCCGGGGGCCGTCCGTGCGCCCCTTGAGCCCCTCGACCTGCACCTGGCCGCCCCCACTGCAGCCCAGCCCCGTCGCCGCCACCTGTCTGCCGGGCTGGCTCTCCACAGCTCCATACGGAAAAAGCCGCCCCTCCGCCGTTTCGCCATGGCCCGAGGCGGGAGCGGGATCGAGGGCCCAGGCCGCTTCCCCGGGCCTGCCGGCCACCTGGGGCGGGGTCCTGAGCTCGGACGGTGGCGTGGGGGCGAGGGTGGCGTTGCTGGGTCTTAGGGGCCGTGCCAACTCAATGGTGGCTCCCAGTGGCTTCGGGCCAGCTTCTGTCGGGCAGGAGGGCCGGCCCGGTCTGCGTCTGAGCTGCGCCTAGCGCATCGTGGGCGGGCAGGTGGGATGCCCAAGGGCCCGCGGTCCCCGGGCCCGGAAGCCTCATGGGCCACATCCCCGTGAGCGTCCTGCGGGATCTGGGGCGGGGCGCCAAGCGCCGAAAAGTTTGCTGGCTCCCGCCCGCCCTGGGCTGGGTGGTCGCCAGCACCTCCGCCACCCCCAGGTGCCCGAGACCTCCGTTCCCCTGCCTAGGCGGGCGGCGGGGCCCTGCCGGGACGGGCGGGTCGCTGGGCTGACGATAAGGCCCAAGCGCCTGCTAAGCTGCGCCTCAAGAGGCAGCCCGCGACCCCGCCGGCATCCACTGCCGAAGCAGCCTAGAAGGGCCCGATCTCGCCGCGATCGCGGAAGCTAAGCAGGGTCGGGCCTGGTTAGAACTTGGATGGGAGACCTCTAGGGAAGACCGGGTGCTCTAGGCTTTTTGCCTCCCGCTCCGCCTTCTCCTTTTGGCGCTCGCGGCGTTCGCGGCTATCTCCGCCCCCGCCCGGCACAGCTGCAAGCCCCACCTCCTCAGGTCTCTCCCACCACAGCCAGCGTCTGATGGGGCGCTCCCCGCCTGCCTGAGCGGCCAGGCGGCCAGAAGGCGTCCCTGGAAGGCAGAGGCGCGCCAGACGCTCCGGGCGTGGCCTGACGGGAACCAGACGTGGCCGCGGACCCGGGGGCCGTCCGTGCGCCCCTTGAGCCCCTCGACCTGCACCTGGCCGCCCCCACTGCAGCCCAGCCCCGTCGCCGCCACCTGTCTGCCGGGCTGGCTCTCCACAGCTCCATGCGGAAAAAGCCGCCCCTCCGCCGTTTCGCCATGGCCCGAGGCGGGAGCGGGATCGAGGGCCCAGGCCGCTTCCCCGGGCCTGCCGGCCACCTGGGGCGGGGTCCTGAGCTCGGACGGTGGCGTGGGGGCGAGGGTGGCGTTGCTGGGTCTTAGGGGCCGTGCCAACTCAATGGTGGCTCCCAGTGGCTTCGGGCCAGCTTCTGTCGGGCAGGAGGGCCGGCCCGGTCTGCGTCTGAGCTGCGCCTAGCGCATCGTGGGCGGGCAGGTGGGATGCCCAAGGGCCCGCGGTCCCCGGGCCCGGAAGCCTCCTGGGCCACATCCCCGTGAGCGTCCTGCGGGATCTGGGGCGGGGCGCCAAGCGCCGAAAAGTTTGCTGGCTCCCGCCCGCCCTGGGCTGGGTGGTCGCCAGCACCTCCGCCACCCCCAGGTGCCCGAGACCTCCGTTCCCCTGCCTAGGCGGGCGGCGGGGCCCTGCCGGGACGGGCGGGCCGCTGGGCTGACGGTAAGGCCCAAGCGCCTGCTAAGCTGCGCCTCAAGAGGCAGCCCGCGACCCCGCCGGCATCCACTGCCGAAGCAGCCTAGAAGGGCCCGATCTCGCCGCGATCGCGGAAGCTAAGCAGGGTCGGGCCTGGTTAGAACTTGGATGGGAGACCTCTAGGGAAGACCGGGTGCTCTAGGCTTTTTGCCTCCCGCTCCGCCTTCTCCTTTTGGCGCTCGCGGCGTTCGCGGCTATCTCCGCCCCCGCCCGGCACAGCTGCAAGCCCCACCTCCTCAGGTCTCTCCCACCACAGCCAGCGTCTGATGGGGCGCTCCCCGCCTGCCTGAGCGGCCAGGCGGCCAGAAGGCGTCCCTGGAAGGCAGAGGCGCGCCAGACGCTCCGGGGGTGGCCTGACGGGAACCAGACGTGGCCGCGGACCCGGGGGCCGTCCGTGCGCCCCTTGAGCCCCTCGACCTGCACCTGGCCGCCCCCACTGCAGCCCAGCCCCGTCGCCGCCACCTGTCTGCCGGGCTGGCTCTCCACAGCTCCATACGGAAAAAGCCGCCCCTCCGCCGTTTCGCCATGGCCCGAGGCGGGAGCGGGATCGAGGGCCCAGGCTGCTTCCCCGGGCCTGCCGGCCACCTGGGGCGGGGTCCTGAGCTCGGACGGTGGCGTGGGGGCGAGGGTGGCGTTGCTGGGTCTTAGGGGCCGTGCCAACTCAATGGTGGCTCCCAGTGGCTTCGGGCCAGCTTCTGTCGGGCAGGAGGGCCGGCCCGGTCTGCGTCTGAGCTGCGCCTAGCGCATCGTGGGCGGGCAGGTGGGATGCCCAAGGGCCCGCGGTCCCCGGGCCCGGAAGCCTCCTGGGCCACATCCCCGTGAGCGTCCTGCGGGATCTGGGGCGGGGCGCCAAGCGCCGAAAAGTTTGCTGGCTCCCGCCCGCCCTGGGCTGGGTGGTCGCCAGCACCTCCGCCACCCCCAGGTGCCCGAGACCTCCGTTCCCCTGCCTAGGCGGGCGGCGGGGCCCTGCCGGGACGGGCGGGCCGCTGGGCTGACGGTAAGGCCCAAGCGCCTGCTAAGCTGCGCCTCAAGAGGCAGCCCGCGACCCTGCCGGCATCCACTGCCGAAGCAGCCTAGAAGGGCCCGATCTCGCCGCGATCGCGGAAGCTAAGCAGGGTCGGGCCTGGTTAGAACTTGGATGGGAGACCTCTAGGGAAGACCGGGTGCTCTAGGCTTTTTGCCTCCCGCTCCGCCTTCTCCTTTTGGCGCTCGCGGCGTTCGCGGCTATCTCCGCCCCCGCCCGGCACAGCTGCAAGCCCCACCTCCTCAGGTCTCTCCCACCACAGCCAGCGTCTGATGGGGCGCTCCCCGCCTGCCTGAGCGGCCAGGCGGCCAGAAGGCGTCCCTGGAAGGCAGAGGCGCGCCAGACGCTCCGGGGGTGGCCTGACGGGAACCAGACGTGGCCGCGGACCCGGGGGCCGTCCGTGCGCCCCTTGAGCCCCTCGACCTGCACCTGGCCGCCCCCACTGCAGCCCAGCCCCGTCGCCGCCACCTGTCTGCCGGGCTGGCTCTCCACAGCTCCATACGGAAAAAGCCGCCCCTCCGCCGTTTCGCCATGGCCCGAGGCGGGAGCGGGATCGAGGGCCCAGGCCGCTTCCCCGGGCCTGCCGGCCACCTGGGGCGGGGTCCTGAGCTCGGACGGTGGCGTGGGGGCGAGGGTGGCGTTGCTGGGTCTTAGGGGCCGTGCCAACTCAATGGTGGCTCCCAGTGGCTTCGGGCCAGCTTCTGTCGGGCAGGAGGGCCGGCCCGGTCTGCGTCTGATCTGCGCCTAGCGCATCGTGGGCGGGCAGGTGGGATGCCCAAGGGCCCGCGGTCCCCGGGCCCGGAAGCCTCCTGGGCCACATCCCCGTGAGCGTCCTGCGGGATCTGGGGCGGGGCGCCAAGCGCCGAAAAGTTTGCTGGCTCCCGCCCGCCCTGGGCTGGGTGGTCGCCAGCACCTCCGCCACCCCCAGGTGCCCGAGACCTCCGTTCCCCTGCCTAGGCGGGCGGCGGGGCCCTGCCGGGACGGGCGGGCCGCTGGGCTGACGGTAAGGCCCAAGCGCCTGCTAAGCTGCGCCTCAAGAGGCAGCCCGCGACCCCGCCGGCATCCACTGCCGAAGCAGCCTAGAAGGGCCCGATCTCGCCGCGATCGCGGAAGCTAAGCAGGGTCGGGCCTGGTTAGAACTTGGATGGGAGACCTCTAGGGAAGACCGGGTGCTCTAGGCTTTTTGCCTCCCGCTCCGCCTTCTCCTTTTGGCGCTCGCGGCGTTCGCGGCTATCTCCGCCCCCGCCCGGCACAGCTGCAAGCCCCACCTCCTCAGGTCTCTCCCACCACAGCCAGCGTCTGATGGGGCGCTCCCCGCCTGCCTGAGCGGCCAGGCGGCCAGAAGGCGTCCCTGGAAGGCAGAGGCGCGCCAGACGCTCCGGGGGTGGCCTGACGGGAACCAGACGTGGCCGCGGACCCGGGGGCCGTCCGTGCGCCCCTTGAGCCCCTCGACCTGCACCTGGCCGCCCCCACTGCAGCCCAGCCCCGTCGCCGCCACCTGTCTGCCGGGCTGGCTCTCCACAGCTCCATACGGAAAAAGCCGCCCCTCCGCCGTTTCGCCATGGCCCGAGGCGGGAGCGGGATCGAGGGCCCAGGCCGCTTCCCCGGGCCTGCCGGCCACCTGGGGCGGGGTCCTGAGCTCGGACGGTGGCGTGGGGGCGAGGGTGGCGTTGCTGGGTCTTAGGGGCCGTGCCAACTCAATGGTGGCTCCCAGTGGCTTCGGGCCAGCTTCTGTCGGGCAGGAGGGCCGGCCCGGTCTGCGTCTGAGCTGCGCCTAGCGCATCGTGGGCGGGCAGGTGGGATGCCCAAGGGCCCGCGGTCCCCGGGCCCGGAAGCCTCCTGGGCCACATCCCCGTGAGCGTCCTGCGGGATCTGGGGCGGGGCGCCAAGCGCCGAAAAGTTTGCTGGCTCCCGCCCGCCCTGGGCTGGGTGGTCGCCAGCACCTCCGCCACCCCCAGGTGCCCGAGACCTCCGTTCCCCTGCCTAGGCGGGCGGCGGGGCCCTGCCGGGACGGGCGGGCCGCTGGGCTGACGGTAAGGCCCAAGCGCCTGCTAAGCTGCGCCTCAAGAGGCAGCCCGCGACCCTGCCGGCATCCACTGCCGAAGCAGCCTAGAAGGGCCCGATCTCGCCGCGATCGCGGAAGCTAAGCAGGGTCGGGCCTGGTTAGAACTTGGATGGGAGACCTCTAGGGAAGACCGGGTGCTCTAGGCTTTTTGCCTCCCGCTCCGCCTTCTCCTTTTGGCGCTCGCGGCGTTCGCGGCTATCTCCGCCCCCGCCCGGCACAGCTGCAAGCCCCACCTCCTCAGGTCTCTCCCACCACAGCCAGCGTCTGATGGGGCGCTCCCCGCCTGCCTGAGCGGCCAGGCGGCCAGAAGGCGTCCCTGGAAGGCAGAGGCGCGCCAGACGCTCCGGGGGTGGCCTGACGGGAACCAGACGTGGCCGCGGACCCGGGGGCCGTCCGTGCGCCCCTTGAGCCCCTCGACCTGCACCTGGCCGCCCCCACTGCAGCCCAGCCCCGTCGCCGCCACCTGTCTGCCGGGCTGGCTCTCCACAGCTCCATACGGAAAAAGCCGCCCCTCCGCCGTTTCGCCATGGCCCGAGGCGGGAGCGGGATCGAGGGCCCAGGCCGCTTCCCCGGGCCTGCCGGCCACCTGGGGCGGGGTCCTGAGCTCGGACGGTGGCGTGGGGGCGAGGGTGGCGTTGCTGGGTCTTAGGGGCCGTGCCAACTCAATGGTGGCTCCCAGTGGCTTCGGGCCAGCTTCTGTCGGGCAGGAGGGCCGGCCCGGTCTGCGTCTGATCTGCGCCTAGCGCATCGTGGGCGGGCAGGTGGGATGCCCAAGGGCCCGCGGTCCCCGGGCCCGGAAGCCTCCTGGGCCACATCCCCGTGAGCGTCCTGCGGGATCTGGGGCGGGGCGCCAAGCGCCGAAAAGTTTGCTGGCTCCCGCCCGCCCTGGGCTGGGTGGTCGCCAGCACCTCCGCCACCCCCAGGTGCCCGAGACCTCCGTTCCCCTGCCTAGGCGGGCGGCGGGGCCCTGCCGGGACGGGCGGGCCGCTGGGCTGACGGTAAGGCCCAAGCGCCTGCTAAGCTGCGCCTCAAGAGGCAGCCCGCGACCCCGCCGGCATCCACTGCCGAAGCAGCCTAGAAGGGCCCGATCTCGCCGCGATCGCGGAAGCTAAGCAGGGTCGGGCCTGGTTAGAACTTGGATGGGAGACCTCTAGGGAAGACCGGGTGCTCTAGGCTTTTTGCCTCCCGCTCCGCCTTCTCCTTTTGGCGCTCGCGGCGTTCGCGGCTATCTCCGCCCCCGCCCGGCACAGCTGCAAGCCCCACCTCCTCAGGTCTCTCCCACCACAGCCAGCGTCTGATGGGGCGCTCCCCGCCTGCCTGAGCGGCCAGGCGGCCAGAAGGCGTCCCTGGAAGGCAGAGGCGCGCCAGACGCTCCGGGGGTGGCCTGACGGGAACCAGACGTGGCCGCGGACCCGGGGGCCGTCCGTGCGCCCCTTGAGCCCCTCGACCTGCACCTGGCCGCCCCCACTGCAGCCCAGCCCCGTCGCCGCCACCTGTCTGCCGGGCTGGCTCTCCACAGCTCCATACGGAAAAAGCCGCCCCTCCGCCGTTTCGCCATGGCCCGAGGCGGGAGCGGGATCGAGGGCCCAGGCCGCTCCCCCGGGCCTGCCGGCCACCTGGGGCGGGGTCCTGAGCTCGGACGGTGGCGTGGGGGCGAGGGTGGCGTTGCTGGGTCTTAGGGGCCGTGCCAACTCAATGGTGGCTCCCAGTGGCTTCGGGCCAGCTTCTGTCGGGCAGGAGGGCCGGCCCGGTCTGCGTCTGAGCTGCGCCTAGCGCATCGTGGGCGGGCAGGTGGGATGCCCAAGGGCCCGCGGTCCCCGGGCCCGGAAGCCTCCTGGGCCACATCCCCGTGAGCGTCCTGCGGGATCTGGGGCGGGGCGCCAAGCGCCGAAAAGTTTGCTGGCTCCCGCCCGCCCTGGGCTGGGTGGTCGCCAGCACCTCCGCCACCCCCAGGTGCCCGAGACCTCCGTTCCCCTGCCTAGGCGGGCGGCGGGGCCCTGCCGGGACGGGCGGGCCGCTGGGCTGACGGTAAGGCCCAAGCGCCTGCTAAGCTGCGCCTCAAGAGGCAGCCCGCGACCCCGCCGGCATCCACTGCCGAAGCAGCCTAGAAGGGCCCGATCTCGCCGCGATCGCGGAAGCTAAGCAGGGTCGGGCCTGGTTAGAACTTGGATGGGAGACCTCTAGGGAAGACCGGGTGCTCTAGGCTTTTTGCCTCCCGCTCCGCCTTCTCCTTTTGGCGCTCGCGGCGTTCGCGGCTATCTCCGCCCCCGCCCGGCACAGCTGCAAGCCCCACCTCCTCAGGTCTCTCCCACCACAGCCAGCGTCTGATGGGGCGCTCCCCGCCTGCCTGAGCGGCCAGGCGGCCAGAAGGCGTCCCTGGAAGGCAGAGGCGCGCCAGACGCTCCGGGGGTGGCCTGACGGGAACCAGACGTGGCCGCGGACCCGGGGGCCGTCCGTGCGCCCCTTGAGCCCCTCGACCTGCACCTGGCCGCCCCCACTGCAGCCCAGCCCCGTCGCCGCCACCTGTCTGCCGGGCTGGCTCTCCACAGCTCCATACGGAAAAAGCCGCCCCTCCGCCGTTTCGCCATGGCCCGAGGCGGGAGCGGGATCGAGGGCCCAGGCCGCTCCCCCGGGCCTGCCGGCCACCTGGGGCGGGGTCCTGAGCTCGGACGGTGGCGTGGGGGCGAGGGTGGCGTTGCTGGGTCTTAGGGGCCGTGCCAACTCAATGGTGGCTCCCAGTGGCTTCGGGCCAGCTTCTGTCGGGCAGGAGGGCCGGCCCGGTCTGCGTCTGAGCTGCGCCTAGCGCATCGTGGGCGGGCAGGTGGGATGCCCAAGGGCCCGCGGTCCCCGGGCCCGGAAGCCTCCTGGGCCACATCCCCGTGAGCGTCCTGCGGGATCTGGGGCGGGGCGCCAAGCGCCGAAAAGTTTGCTGGCTCCCGCCCGCCCTGGGCTGGGTGGTCGCCAGCACCTCCGCCACCCCCAGGTGCCCGAGACCTCCGTTCCCCTGCCTAGGCGGGCGGCGGGGCCCTGCCGGGACGGGCGGGCCGCTGGGCTGACGGTAAGGCCCAAGCGCCTGCTAAGCTGCGCCTCAAGAGGCAGCCCGCGACCCCGCCGGCATCCACTGCCGAAGCAGCCTAGAAGGGCCCGATCTCGCCGCGATCGCGGAAGCTAAGCAGGGTCGGGCCTGGTTAGAACTTGGATGGGAGACCTCTAGGGAAGACCGGGTGCTCTAGGCTTTTTGCCTCCCGCTCCGCCTTCTCCTTTTGGCGCTCGCGGCGTTCGCGGCTATCTCCGCCCCCGCCCGGCACAGCTGCAAGCCCCACCTCCTCAGGTCTCTCCCACCACAGCCAGCGTCTGATGGGGCGCTCCCCGCCTGCCTGAGCGGCCAGGCGGCCAGAAGGCGTCCCTGGAAGGCAGAGGCGCGCCAGACGCTCCGGGGGTGGCCTGACGGGAACCAGACGTGGCCGCGGACCCGGGGGCCGTCCGTGCGCCCCTTGAGCCCCTCGACCTGCACCTGGCCGCCCCCACTGCAGCCCAGCCCCGTCGCCGCCACCTGTCTGCCGGGCTGGCTCTCCACAGCTCCATACGGAAAAAGCCGCCCCTCCGCCGTTTCGCCATGGCCCGAGGCGGGAGCGGGATCGAGGGCCCAGGCCGCTCCCCCGGGCCTGCCGGCCACCTGGGGCGGGGTCCTGAGCTCGGACGGTGGCGTGGGGGCGAGGGTGGCGTTGCTGGGTCTTAGGGGCCGTGCCAACTCAATGGTGGCTCCCAGTGGCTTCGGGCCAGCTCCTGTCGGGCAGGAGGGCCGGCCCGGTCTGCGTCTGAGCTGCGCCTAGCGCATCGTGGGCGGGCAGGTGGGATGCCCAAGGGCCCGCGGTCCCCGGGCCCGGAAGCCTCCTGGGCCACATCCCCGTGAGCGTCCTGCGGGATCTGGGGCGGGGCGCCAAGCGCCGAAAAGTTTGCTGGCTCCCGCCCGCCCTGGGCTGGGTGGTCGCCAGCACCTCCGCCACCCCCAGGTGCCCGAGACCTCCGTTCCCCTGCCTAGGCGGGCGGCGGGGCCCTGCCGGGACGGGCGGGCCGCTGGGCTGACGGTAAGGCCCAAGCGCCTGCTAAGCTGCGCCTCAAGAGGCAGCCCGCGACCCCGCCGGCATCCACTGCCGAAGCAGCCTAGAAGGGCCCGATCTCGCCGCGATCGCGGAAGCTAAGCAGGGTCGGGCCTGGTTAGAACTTGGATGGGAGACCTCTAGGGAAGACCGGGTGCTCTAGGCTTTTTGCCTCCCGCTCCGCCTTCTCCTTTTGGCGCTCGCGGCGTTCGCGGCTATCTCCGCCCCCGCCCGGCACAGCTGCAAGCCCCACCTCCTCAGGTCTCTCCCACCACAGCCAGCGTCTGATGGGGCGCTCCCCGCCTGTCTGAGCGGCCAGGCGGCCAGAAGGCGTCCCTGGAAGGCAGAGGCGCGCCAGACGCTCCGGGGGTGGCCTGACGGGAACCAGACGTGGCCGCGGACCCGGGGGCCGTCCGTGCGCCCCTTGAGCCCCTCGACCTGCACCTGGCCGCCCCCACTGCAGCCCAGCCCCGTCGCCGCCACCTGTCTGCCGGGCTGGCTCTCCACAGCTCCATACGGAAAAAGCCGCCCCTCCGCCGTTTCGCCATGGCCCGAGGCGGGAGCGGGATCGAGGGCCCAGGCCGCTTCCCCGGGCCTGCCGGCCACCTGGGGCGGGGTCCTGAGCTCGGACGGTGGCGTGGGGGCGAGGGTGGCGTTGCTGGGTCTTAGGGGCCGTGCCAACTCAATGGTGGCTCCCAGTGGCTTCGGGCCAGCTTCTGTCGGGCAGGAGGGCCGGCCCGGTCTGCGTCTGAGCTGCGCCTAGCGCATCGTGGGCGGGCAGGTGGGATGCCCAAGGGCCCGCGGTCCCCGGGCCCGGAAGCCTCCTGGGCCACATCCCCGTGAGCGTCCTGCGGGATCTGGGGCGGGGCGCCAAGCGCCGAAAAGTTTGCTGGCTCCCGCCCGCCCTGGGCTGGGTGGTCGCCAGCACCTCCGCCACCCCCAGGTGCCCGAGACCTCCGTTCCCCTGCCTAGGCGGGCGGCGGGGCCCTGCCGGGACGGGCGGGCCGCTGGGCTGACGGTAAGGCCCAAGCGCCTGCTAAGCTGCGCCTCAAGAGGCAGCCCGCGACCCCGCCGGCATCCACTGCCGAAGCAGCCTAGAAGGGCCCGATCTCGCCGCGATCGCGGAAGCTAAGCAGGGTCGGGCCTGGTTAGAACTTGGATGGGAGACCTCTAGGGAAGACCGGGTGCTCTAGGCTTTTTGCCTCCCGCTCCGCCTTCTCCTTTTGGCGCTCGCGGCGTTCGCGGCTATCTCCGCCCCCGCCCGGCACAGCTGCAAGCCCCACCTCCTCAGGTCTCTCCCACCACAGCCAGCGTCTGATGGGGCGCTCCCCGCCTGCCTGAGCGGCCAGGCGGCCAGAAGGCGTCCCTGGAAGGCAGAGGCGCGCCAGACGCTCCGGGGGTGGCCTGACGGGAACCAGACGTGGCCGCGGACCCGGGGGCCGTCCGTGCGCCCCTTGAGCCCCTCGACCTGCACCTGGCCGCCCCCACTGCAGCCCAGCCCCGTCGCCGCCACCTGTCTGCCGGGCTGGCTCTCCACAGCTCCATACGGAAAAAGCCGCCCCTCCGCCGTTTCGCCATGGCCCGAGGCGGGAGCGGGATCGAGGGCCCAGGCCGCTTCCCCGGGCCTGCCGGCCACCTGGGGCGGGGTCCTGAGCTCGGACGGTGGCGTGGGGGCGAGGGTGGCGTTGCTGGGTCTTAGGGGCCGTGCCAACTCAATGGTGGCTCCCAGTGGCTTCGGGCCAGCTTCTGTCGGGCAGGAGGGCCGGCCCGGTCTGCGTCTGAGCTGCACCTAGCGCATCGTGGGCGGGCAGGTGGGATGCCCAAGGGCCCGCGGTCCCCGGGCCCGGAAGCCTCCTGGGCCACATCCCCGTGAGCGTCCTGCGGGATCTGGGGCGGGGCGCCAAGCGCCGAAAAGTTTGCTGGCTCCTGCCCGCCCTGGGCTGGGTGGTCGCCAGCACCTCCGCCACCCCCAGGTGCCCGAGACCTCCGTTCCCCTGCCTAGGCGGGCGGCGGGGCCCTGCCGGGACGGGCGGGCCGCTGGGCTGACGGTAAGGCCCAAGCGCCTGCTAAGCTGCGCCTCAAGAGGCAGCCCGCGACCCCGCCGGCATCCACTGCCGAAGCAGCCTAGAAGGGCCCGATCTCGCCGCGATCGCGGAAGCTAAGCAGGGTCGGGCCTGGTTAGAACTTGGATGGGAGACCTCTAGGGAAGACCGGGTGCTCTAGGCTTTTTGCCTCCCGCTCCGCCTTCTCCTTTTGGCGCTCGCGGCGTTCGCGGCTATCTCCGCCCCCGCCCGGCACAGCTGCAAGCCCCACCTCCTCAGGTCTCTCCCACCACAGCCAGCGTCTGATGGGGCGCTCCCCGCCTGCCTGAGCGGCCAGGCGGCCAGAAGGCGTCCCTGGAAGGCAGAGGCGCGCCAGACGCTCCGGGGGTGGCCTGACGGGAACCAGACGTGGCCGCGGACCCGGGGGCCGTCCGTGCGCCCCTTGAGCCCCTCGACCTGCACCTGGCCGCCCCCACTGCAGCCCAGCCCCGTCGCCGCCACCTGTCTGCCGGGCTGGCTCTCCACAGCTCCATACGGAAAAAGCCGCCCCTCCGCCGTTTCGCCATGGCCCGAGGCGGGAGCGGGACCGAGGGCCCAGGCCGCTTCCCCGGGCCTGCCGGCCACCTGGGGCGGGGTCCTGAGCTCGGACGGTGGCGTGGGGGCGAGGGTGGCGTTGCTGGGTCTTAGGGGCCGTGCCAACTCAATGGTGGCTCCCAGTGGCTTCGGGCCAGCTTCTGTCGGGCAGGAGGGCCGGCCCGGTCTGCGTCTGAGCTGCGCCTAGCGCATCGTGGGCGGGCAGGTGGGATGCCCAAGGGCCCGCGGTCCCCGGGCCCGGAAGCCTCCTGGGCCACATCCCCGTGAGCGTCCTGCGGGATCTGGGGCGGGGCGCCAAGCGCCGAAAAGTTTGCTGGCTCCCGCCCGCCCTGGGCTGGGTGGTCGCCAGCACCTCCGCCACCCCCAGGTGCCCGAGACCTCCGTTCCCCTGCCTAGGCGGGCGGCGGGGCCCTGCCGGGACGGGCGGGCCGCTGGGCTGACGGTAAGGCCCAAGCGCCTGCTAAGCTGCGCCTCAAGAGGCAGCCCGCGACCCCGCCGGCATCCACTGCCGAAGCAGCCTAGAAGGGCCCGATCTCGCCGCGATCGCGGAAGCTAAGCAGGGTCGGGCCTGGTTAGAACTTGGATGGGAGACCTCTAGGGAAGACCGGGTGCTCTAGGCTTTTTGCCTCCCGCTCCGCCTTCTCCTTTTGGCGCTCGCGGCGTTCGCGGCTATCTCCGCCCCCGCCCGGCACAGCTGCAAGCCCCACCTCCTCAGGTCTCTCCCACCACAGCCAGCGTCTGATGGGGCGCTCCCCGCCTGCCTGAGCGGCCAGGCGGCCAGAAGGCGTCCCTGGAAGGCAGAGGCGCGCCAGACGCTCCGGGGGTGGCCTGACGGGAACCAGACGTGGCCGCGGACCCGGGGGCCGTCCGTGCGCCCCTTGAGCCCCTCGACCTGCACCTGGCCGCCCCCACTGCAGCCCAGCCCCGTCGCCGCCACCTGTCTGCCGGGCTGGCTCTCCACAGCTCCATACGGAAAAAGCCGCCCCTCCGCCGTTTCGCCATGGCCCGAGGCGGGAGCGGGATCGAGGGCCCAGGCCGCTTCCCCGGGCCTGCCGGCCACCTGGGGCGGGGTCCTGAGCTCGGACGGTGGCGTGGGGGCGAGGGTGGCGTTGCTGGGTCTTAGGGGCCGTGCCAACTCAATGGTGGCTCCCAGTGGCTTCGGGCCAGCTTCTGTCGGGCAGGAGGGCCGGCCCGGTCTGCGTCTGAGCTGCGCCTAGCGCATCGTGGGCGGGCAGGTGGGATGCCCAAGGGCCCGCGGTCCCCGGGCCCGGAAGCCTCCTGGGCCACATCCCCGTGAGCGTCCTGCGGGATCTGGGGCGGGGCGCCAAGCGCCGAAAAGTTTGCTGGCTCCCGCCCGCCCTGGGCTGGGTGGTCGCCAGCACCTCCGCCACCCCCAGGTGCCCGAGACCTCCGTTCCCCTGCCTAGGCGGGCGGCGGGGCCCTGCCGGGACGGGCGGGCCGCTGGGCTGACGGTAAGGCCCAAGCGCCTGCTAAGCTGCGCCTCAAGAGGCAGCCCGCGACCCCGCCGGCATCCACTGCCGAAGCAGCCTAGAAGGGCCCGATCTCGCCGCGATCGCGGAAGCTAAGCAGGGTCGGGCCTGGTTAGAACTTGGATGGGAGACCTCTAGGGAAGACCGGGTGCTCTAGGCTTTTTGCCTCCCGCTCCGCCTTCTCCTTTTGGCGCTCGCGGCGTTCGCGGCTATCTCCGCCCCCGCCCGGCACAGCTGCAAGCCCCACCTCCTCAGGTCTCTCCCACCACAGCCAGCGTCTGATGGGGCGCTCCCCGCCTGCCTGAGCGGCCAGGCGGCCAGAAGGCGTCCCTGGAAGGCAGAGGCGCGCCAGACGCTCCGGGGGTGGCCTGACGGGAACCAGACGTGGCCGCGGACCCGGGGGCCGTCCGTGCGCCCCTTGAGCCCCTCGACCTGCACCTGGCCGCCCCCACTGCAGCCCAGCCCCGTCGCCGCCACCTGTCTGCCGGGCTGGCTCTCCACAGCTCCATACGGAAAAAGCCGCCCCTCCGCCGTTTCGCCATGGCCCGAGGCGGGAGCGGGACCGAGGGCCCAGGCCGCTTCCCCGGGCCTGCCGGCCACCTGGGGCGGGGTCCTGAGCTCGGACGGTGGCGTGGGGGCGAGGGTGGCGTTGCTGGGTCTTAGGGGCCGTGCCAACTCAATGGTGGCTCCCAGTGGCTTCGGGCCAGCTTCTGTCGGGCAGGAGGGCCGGCCCGGTCTGCGTCTGAGCTGCGCCTAGCGCATCGTGGGCGGGCAGGTGGGATGCCCAAGGGCCCGCGGTCCCCGGGCCCGGAAGCCTCCTGGGCCACATCCCCGTGAGCGTCCTGCAGGATCTGGGGCGGGGCGCCAAGCGCCGAAAAGTTTGCTGGCTCCCGCCCGCCCTGGGCTGGGTGGTCGCCAGCACCTCCGCCACCCCCAGGTGCCCGAGACCTCCGTTCCCCTGCCTAGGCGGGCGGCGGGGCCCTGCCGGGACGGGCGGGCCGCTGGGCTGACGGTAAGGCCCAAGCGCCTGCTAAGCTGCGCCTCAAGAGGCAGCCCGCGACCCCGCCGGCATCCACTGCCGAAGCAGCCTAGAAGGGCCCGATCTCGCCGCGATCGCGGAAGCTAAGCAGGGTCGGGCCTGGTTAGAACTTGGATGGGAGACCTCTAGGGAAGACCGGGTGCTCTAGGCTTTTTGCCTCCCGCTCCGCCTTCTCCTTTTGGCGCTCGCGGCGTTCGCGGCTATCTCCGCCCCCGCCCGGCACAGCTGCAAGCCCCACCTCCTCAGGTCTCTCCCACCACAGCCAGCGTCTGATGGGGCGCTCCCCGCCTGCCTGAGCGGCCAGGCGGCCAGAAGGCGTCCCTGGAAGGCAGAGGCGCGCCAGACGCTCCGGGGGTGGCCTGACGGGAACCAGACGTGGCCGCGGACCCGGGGGCCGTCCGTGCGCCCCTTGAGCCCCTCGACCTGCACCTGGCCGCCCCCACTGCAGCCCAGCCCCGTCGCCGCCACCTGTCTGCCGGGCTGGCTCTCCACAGCTCCATACGGAAAAAGCCGCCCCTCCGCCGTTTCGCCATGGCCCGAGGCGGGAGCGGGATCGAGGGCCCAGGCCGCTTCCCCGGGCCTGCCGGCCACCTGGGGCGGGGTCCTGAGCTCGGACGGTGGCGTGGGGGCGAGGGTGGCGTTGCTGGGTCTTAGGGGCCGTGCCAACTCAATGGTGGCTCCCAGTGGCTTCGGGCCAGCTTCTGTCGGGCAGGAGGGCCGGCCCGGTCTGCGTCTGAGCTGCGCCTAGCGCATCGTGGGCGGGCAGGTGGGATGCCCAAGGGCCCGCGGTCCCCGGGCCCGGAAGCCTCCTGGGCCACATCCCCGTGAGCGTCCTGCGGGATCTGGGGCGGGGCGCCAAGCGCCGAAAAGTTTGCTGGCTCCCGCCCGCCCTGGGCTGGGTGGTCGCCAGCACCTCCGCCACCCCCAGGTGCCCGAGACCTCCGTTCCCCTGCCTAGGCGGGCGGCGGGGCCCTGCCGGGACGGGCGGGCCGCTGGGCTGACGGTAAGGCCCAAGCGCCTGCTAAGCTGCGCCTCAAGAGGCAGCCCGCGACCCCGCCGGCATCCACTGCCGAAGCAGCCTAGAAGGGCCCGATCTCGCCGCGATCGCGGAAGCTAAGCAGGGTCGGGCCTGGTTAGAACTTGGATGGGAGACCTCTAGGGAAGACCGGGTGCTCTAGGCTTTTTGCCTCCCGCTCCGCCTTCTCCTTTTGGCGCTCGCGGCGTTCGCGGCTATCTCCGCCCCCGCCCGGCACAGCTGCAAGCCCCACCTCCTCAGGTCTCTCCCACCACAGCCAGCGTCTGATGGGGCGCTCCCCGCCTGCCTGAGCGGCCAGGCGGCCAGAAGGCGTCCCTGGAAGGCAGAGGCGCGCCAGACGCTCCGGGGGTGGCCTGACGGGAACCAGACGTGGCCGCGGACCCGGGGGCCGTCCGTGCGCCCCTTGAGCCCCTCGACCTGCACCTGGCCGCCCCCACTGCAGCCCAGCCCCGTCGCCGCCACCTGTCTGCCGGGCTGGCTCTCCACAGCTCCATACGGAAAAAGCCGCCCCTCCGCCGTTTCGCCATGGCCCGAGGCGGGAGCGGGACCGAGGGCCCAGGCCGCTTCCCCGGGCCTGCCGGCCACCTGGGGCGGGGTCCTGAGCTCGGACGGTGGCGTGGGGGCGAGGGTGGCGTTGCTGGGTCTTAGGGGCCGTGCCAACTCAATGGTGGCTCCCAGTGGCTTCGGGCCAGCTTCTGTCGGGCAGGAGGGCCGGCCCGGTCTGCGTCTGAGCTGCGCCTAGCGCATCGTGGGCGGGCAGGTGGGATGCCCAAGGGCCCGCGGTCCCCGGGCCCGGAAGCCTCCTGGGCCACATCCCCGTGAGCGTCCTGCAGGATCTGGGGCGGGGCGCCAAGCGCCGAAAAGTTTGCTGGCTCCCGCCCGCCCTGGGCTGGGTGGTCGCCAGCACCTCCGCCACCCCCAGGTGCCCGAGACCTCCGTTCCCCTGCCTAGGCGGGCGGCGGGGCCCTGCCGGGACGGGCGGGCCGCTGGGCTGACGGTAAGGCCCAAGCGCCTGCTAAGCTGCGCCTCAAGAGGCAGCCCGCGACCCCACCGGCATCCACTGCCGAAGCAGCCTAGAAGGGCCCGATCTCGCCGCGATCGCGGAAGCTAAGCAGGGTCGGGCCTGGTTAGAACTTGGATGGGAGACCTCTAGGGAAGACCGGGTGCTCTAGGCTTTTTGCCTCCCGCTCCGCCTTCTCCTTTTGGCGCTCGCGGCGTTCGCGGCTATCTCCGCCCCCGCCCGGCACAGCTGCAAGCCCCACCTCCTCAGGTCTCTCCCACCACAGCCAGCGTCTGATGGGGCGCTCCCCGCCTGCCTGAGCGGCCAGGCGGCCAGAAGGCGTCCCTGGAAGGCAGAGGCGCGCCAGACGCTCCGGGGGTGGCCTGACGGGAACCAGACGTGGCCGCGGACCCGGGGGCCGTCCGTGCGCCCCTTGAGCCCCTCGACCTGCACCTGGCCGCCCCCACTGCAGCCCAGCCCCGTCGCCGCCACCTGTCTGCCGGGCTGGCTCTCCACAGCTCCATACGGAAAAAGCCGCCCCTCCGCCGTTTCGCCATGGCCCGAGGCGGGAGCGGGACCGAGGGCCCAGGCCGCTTCCCCGGGCCTGCCGGCCACCTGGGGCGGGGTCCTGAGCTCGGACGGTGGCGTGGGGGCGAGGGTGGCGTTGCTGGGTCTTAGGGGCCGTGCCAACTCAATGGTGGCTCCCAGTGGCTTCGGGCCAGCTTCTGTCGGGCAGGAGGGCCGGCCCGGTCTGCGTCTGAGCTGCGCCTAGCGCATCGTGGGCGGGCAGGTGGGATGCCCAAGGGCCCGCGGTCCCCGGGCCCGGAAGCCTCCTGGGCCACATCCCCGTGAGCGTCCTGCAGGATCTGGGGCGGGGCGCCAAGCGCCGAAAAGTTTGCTGGCTCCCGCCCGCCCTGGGCTGGGTGGTCGCCAGCACCTCCGCCACCCCCAGGTGCCCGAGACCTCCGTTCCCCTGCCTAGGCGGGCGGCGGGGCCCTGCCGGGACGGGCGGGCCGCTGGGCTGACGGTAAGGCCCAAGCGCCTGCTAAGCTGCGCCTCAAGAGGCAGCCCGCGACCCCGCCGGCATCCACTGCCGAAGCAGCCTAGAAGGGCCCGATCTCGCCGCGATCGCGGAAGCTAAGCAGGGTCGGGCCTGGTTAGAACTTGGATGGGAGACCTCTAGGGAAGACCGGGTGCTCTAGGCTTTTTGCCTCCCGCTCCGCCTTCTCCTTTTGGCGCTCGCGGCGTTCGCGGCTATCTCCGCCCCCGCCCGGCACAGCTGCAAGCCCCACCTCCTCAGGTCTCTCCCACCACAGCCAGCGTCTGATGGGGCGCTCCCCGCCTGCCTGAGCGGCCAGGCGGCCAGAAGGCGTCCCTGGAAGGCAGAGGCGCGCCAGACGCTCCGGGGGTGGCCTGACGGGAACCAGACGTGGCCGCGGACCCGGGGGCCGTCCGTGCGCCCCTTGAGCCCCTCGACCTGCACCTGGCCGCCCCCACTGCAGCCCAGCCCCGTCGCCGCCACCTGTCTGCCGGGCTGGCTCTCCACAGCTCCATACGGAAAAAGCCGCCCCTCCGCCGTTTCGCCATGGCCCGAGGCGGGAGCGGGATCGAGGGCCCAGGCCGCTTCCCCGGGCCTGCCGGCCACCTGGGGCGGGGTCCTGAGCTCGGACGGTGGCGTGGGGGCGAGGGTGGCGTTGCTGGGTCTTAGGGGCCGTGCCAACTCAATGGTGGCTCCCAGTGGCTTCGGGCCAGCTTCTGTCGGGCAGGAGGGCCGGCCCGGTCTGCGTCTGAGCTGCGCCTAGCGCATCGTGGGCGGGCAGGTGGGATGCCCAAGGGCCCGCGGTCCCCGGGCCCGGAAGCCTCCTGGGCCACATCCCCGTGAGCGTCCTGCGGGATCTGGGGCGGGGCGCCAAGCGCCGAAAAGTTTGCTGGCTCCCGCCCGCCCTGGGCTGGGTGGTCGCCAGCACCTCCGCCACCCCCAGGTGCCCGAGACCTCCGTTCCCCTGCCTAGGCGGGCGGCGGGGCCCTGCCGGGACGGGCGGGCCGCTGGGCTGACGGTAAGGCCCAAGCGCCTGCTAAGCTGCGCCTCAAGAGGCAGCCCGCGACCCCGCCGGCATCCACTGCCGAAGCAGCCTAGAAGGGCCCGATCTCGCCGCGATCGCGGAAGCTAAGCAGGGTCGGGCCTGGTTAGAACTTGGATGGGAGACCTCTAGGGAAGACCGGGTGCTCTAGGCTTTTTGCCTCCCGCTCCGCCTTCTCCTTTTGGCGCTCGCGGCGTTCGCGGCTATCTCCGCCCCCGCCCGGCACAGCTGCAAGCCCCACCTCCTCAGGTCTCTCCCACCACAGCCAGCGTCTGATGGGGCGCTCCCCGCCTGCCTGAGCGGCCAGGCGGCCAGAAGGCGTCCCTGGAAGGCAGAGGCGCGCCAGACGCTCCGGGGGTGGCCTGACGGGAACCAGACGTGGCCGCGGACCCGGGGGCCGTCCGTGCGCCCCTTGAGCCCCTCGACCTGCACCTGGCCGCCCCCACTGCAGCCCAGCCCCGTCGCCGCCACCTGTCTGCCGGGCTGGCTCTCCACAGCTCCATACGGAAAAAGCCGCCCCTCCGCCGTTTCGCCATGGCCCGAGGCGGGAGCGGGACCGAGGGCCCAGGCCGCTTCCCCGGGCCTGCCGGCCACCTGGGGCGGGGTCCTGAGCTCGGACGGTGGCGTGGGGGCGAGGGTGGCGTTGCTGGGTCTTAGGGGCCGTGCCAACTCAATGGTGGCTCCCAGTGGCTTCGGGCCAGCTTCTGTCGGGCAGGAGGGCCGGCCCGGTCTGCGTCTGAGCTGCGCCTAGCGCATCGTGGGCGGGCAGGTGGGATGCCCAAGGGCCCGCGGTCCCCGGGCCCGGAAGCCTCCTGGGCCACATCCCCGTGAGCGTCCTGCAGGATCTGGGGCGGGGCGCCAAGCGCCGAAAAGTTTGCTGGCTCCCGCCCGCCCTGGGCTGGGTGGTCGCCAGCACCTCCGCCACCCCCAGGTGCCCGAGACCTCCGTTCCCCTGCCTAGGCGGGCGGCGGGGCCCTGCCGGGACGGGCGGGCCGCTGGGCTGACGGTAAGGCCCAAGCGCCTGCTAAGCTGCGCCTCAAGAGGCAGCCCGCGACCCCACCGGCATCCACTGCCGAAGCAGCCTAGAAGGGCCCGATCTCGCCGCGATCGCGGAAGCTAAGCAGGGTCGGGCCTGGTTAGAACTTGGATGGGAGACCTCTAGGGAAGACCGGGTGCTCTAGGCTTTTTGCCTCCCGCTCCGCCTTCTCCTTTTGGCGCTCGCGGCGTTCGCGGCTATCTCCGCCCCCGCCCGGCACAGCTGCAAGCCCCACCTCCTCAGGTCTCTCCCACCACAGCCAGCGTCTGATGGGGCGCTCCCCGCCTGCCTGAGCGGCCAGGCGGCCAGAAGGCGTCCCTGGAAGGCAGAGGCGCGCCAGACGCTCCGGGGGTGGCCTGACGGGAACCAGACGTGGCCGCGGACCCGGGGGCCGTCCGTGCGCCCCTTGAGCCCCTCGACCTGCACCTGGCCGCCCCCACTGCAGCCCAGCCCCGTCGCCGCCACCTGTCTGCCGGGCTGGCTCTCCACAGCTCCATACGGAAAAAGCCGCCCCTCCGCCGTTTCGCCATGGCCCGAGGCGGGAGCGGGATCGAGGGCCCAGGCCGCTTCCCCGGGCCTGCCGGCCACCTGGGGCGGGGTCCTGAGCTCGGACGGTGGCGTGGGGGCGAGGGTGGCGTTGCTGGGTCTTAGGGGCCGTGCCAACTCAATGGTGGCTCCCAGTGGCTTCGGGCCAGCTTCTGTCGGGCAGGAGGGCCGGCCCGGTCTGCGTCTGAGCTGCGCCTAGCGCATCGTGGGCGGGCAGGTGGGATGCCCAAGGGCCCGCGGTCCCCGGGCCCGGAAGCCTCCTGGGCCACATCCCCGTGAGCGTCCTGCGGGATCTGGGGCGGGGCGCCAAGCGCCGAAAAGTTTGCTGGCTCCCGCCCGCCCTGGGCTGGGTGGTCGCCAGCACCTCCGCCACCCCCAGGTGCCCGAGACCTCCGTTCCCCTGCCTAGGCGGGCGGCGGGGCCCTGCCGGGACGGGCGGGCCGCTGGGCTGACGGTAAGGCCCAAGCGCCTGCTAAGCTGCGCCTCAAGAGGCAGCCCGCGACCCCGCCGGCATCCACTGCCGAAGCAGCCTAGAAGGGCCCGATCTCGCCGCGATCGCGGAAGCTAAGCAGGGTCGGGCCTGGTTAGAACTTGGATGGGAGACCTCTAGGGAAGACCGGGTGCTCTAGGCTTTTTGCCTCCCGCTCCGCCTTCTCCTTTTGGCGCTCGCGGCGTTCGCGGCTATCTCCGCCCCCGCCCGGCACAGCTGCAAGCCCCACCTCCTCAGGTCTCTCCCACCACAGCCAGCGTCTGATGGGGCGCTCCCCGCCTGCCTGAGCGGCCAGGCGGCCAGAAGGCGTCCCTGGAAGGCAGAGGCGCGCCAGACGCTCCGGGGGTGGCCTGACGGGAACCAGACGTGGCCGCGGACCCGGGGGCCGTCCGTGCGCCCCTTGAGCCCCTCGACCTGCACCTGGCCGCCCCCACTGCAGCCCAGCCCCGTCGCCGCCACCTGTCTGCCGGGCTGGCTCTCCACAGCTCCATACGGAAAAAGCCGCCCCTCCGCCGTTTCGCCATGGCCCGAGGCGGGAGCGGGATCGAGGGCCCAGGCCGCTTCCCCGGGCCTGCCGGCCACCTGGGGCGGGGTCCTGAGCTCGGACGGTGGCGTGGGGGCGAGGGTGGCGTTGCTGGGTCTTAGGGGCCGTGCCAACTCAATGGTGGCTCCCAGTGGCTTCGGGCCAGCTTCTGTCGGGCAGGAGGGCCGGCCCGGTCTGCGTCTGAGCTGCGCCTAGCGCATCGTGGGCGGGCAGGTGGGATGCCCAAGGGCCCGCGGTCCCCGGGCCCGGAAGCCTCCTGGGCCACATCCCCGTGAGCGTCCTGCGGGATCTGGGGCGGGGCGCCAAGCGCCGAAAAGTTTGCTGGCTCCCGCCCGCCCTGGGCTGGGTGGTCGCCAGCACCTCCGCCACCCCCAGGTGCCCGAGACCTCCGTTCCCCTGCCTAGGCGGGCGGCGGGGCCCTGCCGGGACGGGCGGGCCGCTGGGCTGACGGTAAGGCCCAAGCGCCTGCTAAGCTGCGCCTCAAGAGGCAGCCCGCGACCCCGCCGGCATCCACTGCCGAAGCAGCCTAGAAGGGCCCGATCTCGCCGCGATCGCGGAAGCTAAGCAGGGTCGGGCCTGGTTAGAACTTGGATGGGAGACCTCTAGGGAAGACCGGGTGCTCTAGGCTTTTTGCCTCCCGCTCCGCCTTCTCCTTTTGGCGCTCGCGGCGTTCGCGGCTATCTCCGCCCCCGCCCGGCACAGCTGCAAGCCCCACCTCCTCAGGTCTCTCCCACCACAGCCAGCGTCTGATGGGGCGCTCCCCGCCTGCCTGAGCGGCCAGGCGGCCAGAAGGCGTCCCTGGAAGGCAGAGGCGCGCCAGACGCTCCGGGGGTGGCCTGACGGGAACCAGACGTGGCCGCGGACCCGGGGGCCGTCCGTGCGCCCCTTGAGCCCCTCGACCTGCACCTGGCCGCCCCCACTGCAGCCCAGCCCCGTCGCCGCCACCTGTCTGCCGGGCTGGCTCTCCACAGCTCCATACGGAAAAAGCCGCCCCTCCGCCGTTTCGCCATGGCCCGAGGCGGGAGCGGGATCGAGGGCCCAGGCCGCTTCCCCGGGCCTGCCGGCCACCTGGGGCGGGGTCCTGAGCTCGGACGGTGGCGTGGGGGCGAGGGTGGCGTTGCTGGGTCTTAGGGGCCGTGCCAACTCAATGGTGGCTCCCAGTGGCTTCGGGCCAGCTTCTGTCGGGCAGGAGGGCCGGCCCGGTCTGCGTCTGAGCTGCGCCTAGCGCATCGTGGGCGGGCAGGTGGGATGCCCAAGGGCCCGCGGTCCCCGGGCCCGGAAGCCTCCTGGGCCACATCCCCGTGAGCGTCCTGCGGGATCTGGGGCGGGGCGCCAAGCGCCGAAAAGTTTGCTGGCTCCCGCCCGCCCTGGGCTGGGTGGTCGCCAGCACCTCCGCCACCCCCAGGTGCCCGAGACCTCCGTTCCCCTGCCTAGGCGGGCGGCGGGGCCCTGCCGGGACGGGCGGGCCGCTGGGCTGACGGTAAGGCCCAAGCGCCTGCTAAGCTGCGCCTCAAGAGGCAGCCCGCGACCCCGCCGGCATCCACTGCCGAAGCAGCCTAGAAGGGCCCGATCTCGCCGCGATCGCGGAAGCTAAGCAGGGTCGGGCCTGGTTAGAACTTGGATGGGAGACCTCTAGGGAAGACCGGGTGCTCTAGGCTTTTTGCCTCCCGCTCCGCCTTCTCCTTTTGGCGCTCGCGGCGTTCGCGGCTATCTCCGCCCCCGCCCGGCACAGCTGCAAGCCCCACCTCCTCAGGTCTCTCCCACCACAGCCAGCGTCTGATGGGGCGCTCCCCGCCTGCCTGAGCGGCCAGGCGGCCAGAAGGCGTCCCTGGAAGGCAGAGGCGCGCCAGACGCTCCGGGGGTGGCCTGACGGGAACCAGACGTGGCCGCGGACCCGGGGGCCGTCCGTGCGCCCCTTGAGCCCCTCGACCTGCACCTGGCCGCCCCCACTGCAGCCCAGCCCCGTCGCCGCCACCTGTCTGCCGGGCTGGCTCTCCACAGCTCCATACGGAAAAAGCCGCCCCTCCGCCGTTTCGCCATGGCCCGAGGCGGGAGCGGGATCGAGGGCCCAGGCCGCTTCCCCGGGCCTGCCGGCCACCTGGGGCGGGGTCCTGAGCTCGGACGGTGGCGTGGGGGCGAGGGTGGCGTTGCTGGGTCTTAGGGGCCGTGCCAACTCAATGGTGGCTCCCAGTGGCTTCGGGCCAGCTTCTGTCGGGCAGGAGGGCCGGCCCGGTCTGCGTCTGAGCTGCGCCTAGCGCATCGTGGGCGGGCAGGTGGGATGCCCAAGGGCCCGCGGTCCCCGGGCCCGGAAGCCTCCTGGGCCACATCCCCGTGAGCGTCCTGCGGGATCTGGGGCGGGGCGCCAAGCGCCGAAAAGTTTGCTGGCTCCCGCCCGCCCTGGGCTGGGTGGTCGCCAGCACCTCCGCCACCCCCAGGTGCCCGAGACCTCCGTTCCCCTGCCTAGGCGGGCGGCGGGGCCCTGCCGGGACGGGCGGGCCGCTGGGCTGACGGTAAGGCCCAAGCGCCTGCTAAGCTGCGCCTCAAGAGGCAGCCCGCGACCCCGCCGGCATCCACTGCCGAAGCAGCCTAGAAGGGCCCGATCTCGCCGCGATCGCGGAAGCTAAGCAGGGTCGGGCCTGGTTAGAACTTGGATGGGAGACCTCTAGGGAAGACCGGGTGCTCTAGGCTTTTTGCCTCCCGCTCCGCCTTCTCCTTTTGGCGCTCGCGGCGTTCGCGGCTATCTCCGCCCCCGCCCGGCACAGCTGCAAGCCCCACCTCCTCAGGTCTCTCCCACCACAGCCAGCGTCTGATGGGGCGCTCCCCGCCTGCCTGAGCGGCCAGGCGGCCAGAAGGCGTCCCTGGAAGGCAGAGGCGCGCCAGACGCTCCGGGGGTGGCCTGACGGGAACCAGACGTGGCCGCGGACCCGGGGGCCGTCCGTGCGCCCCTTGAGCCCCTCGACCTGCACCTGGCCGCCCCCACTGCAGCCCAGCCCCGTCGCCGCCACCTGTCTGCCGGGCTGGCTCTCCACAGCTCCATACGGAAAAAGCCGCCCCTCCGCCGTTTCGCCATGGCCCGAGGCGGGAGCGGGATCGAGGGCCCAGGCCGCTTCCCCGGGCCTGCCGGCCACCTGGGGCGGGGTCCTGAGCTCGGACGGTGGCGTGGGGGCGAGGGTGGCGTTGCTGGGTCTTAGGGGCCGTGCCAACTCAATGGTGGCTCCCAGTGGCTTCGGGCCAGCTTCTGTCGGGCAGGAGGGCCGGCCCGGTCTGCGTCTGAGCTGCGCCTAGCGCATCGTGGGCGGGCAGGTGGGATGCCCAAGGGCCCGCGGTCCCCGGGCCCGGAAGCCTCCTGGGCCACATCCCCGTGAGCGTCCTGCGGGATCTGGGGCGGGGCGCCAAGCGCCGAAAAGTTTGCTGGCTCCCGCCCGCCCTGGGCTGGGTGGTCGCCAGCACCTCCGCCACCCCCAGGTGCCCGAGACCTCCGTTCCCCTGCCTAGGCGGGCGGCGGGGCCCTGCCGGGACGGGCGGGCCGCTGGGCTGACGGTAAGGCCCAAGCGCCTGCTAAGCTGCGCCTCAAGAGGCAGCCCGCGACCCCGCCGGCATCCACTGCCGAAGCAGCCTAGAAGGGCCCGATCTCGCCGCGATCGCGGAAGCTAAGCAGGGTCGGGCCTGGTTAGAACTTGGATGGGAGACCTCTAGGGAAGACCGGGTGCTCTAGGCTTTTTGCCTCCCGCTCCGCCTTCTCCTTTTGGCGCTCGCGGCGTTCGCGGCTATCTCCGCCCCCGCCCGGCACAGCTGCAAGCCCCACCTCCTCAGGTCTCTCCCACCACAGCCAGCGTCTGATGGGGCGCTCCCCGCCTGCCTGAGCGGCCAGGCGGCCAGAAGGCGTCCCTGGAAGGCAGAGGCGCGCCAGACGCTCCGGGGGTGGCCTGACGGGAACCAGACGTGGCCGCGGACCCGGGGGCCGTCCGTGCGCCCCTTGAGCCCCTCGACCTGCACCTGGCCGCCCCCACTGCAGCCCAGCCCCGTCGCCGCCACCTGTCTGCCGGGCTGGCTCTCCACAGCTCCATACGGAAAAAGCCGCCCCTCCGCCGTTTCGCCATGGCCCGAGGCGGGAGCGGGATCGAGGGCCCAGGCCGCTTCCCCGGGCCTGCCGGCCACCTGGGGCGGGGTCCTGAGCTCGGACGGTGGCGTGGGGGCGAGGGTGGCGTTGCTGGGTCTTAGGGGCCGTGCCAACTCAATGGTGGCTCCCAGTGGCTTCGGGCCAGCTTCTGTCGGGCAGGAGGGCCGGCCCGGTCTGCGTCTGAGCTGCGCCTAGCGCATCGTGGGCGGGCAGGTGGGATGCCCAAGGGCCCGCGGTCCCCGGGCCCGGAAGCCTCCTGGGCCACATCCCCGTGAGCGTCCTGCGGGATCTGGGGCGGGGCGCCAAGCGCCGAAAAGTTTGCTGGCTCCCGCCCGCCCTGGGCTGGGTGGTCGCCAGCACCTCCGCCACCCCCAGGTGCCCGAGACCTCCGTTCCCCTGCCTAGGCGGGCGGCGGGGCCCTGCCGGGACGGGCGGGCCGCTGGGCTGACGGTAAGGCCCAAGCGCCTGCTAAGCTGCGCCTCAAGAGGCAGCCCGCGACCCCGCCGGCATCCACTGCCGAAGCAGCCTAGAAGGGCCCGATCTCGCCGCGATCGCGGAAGCTAAGCAGGGTCGGGCCTGGTTAGAACTTGGATGGGAGACCTCTAGGGAAGACCGGGTGCTCTAGGCTTTTTGCCTCCCGCTCCGCCTTCTCCTTTTGGCGCTCGCGGCGTTCGCGGCTATCTCCGCCCCCGCCCGGCACAGCTGCAAGCCCCACCTCCTCAGGTCTCTCCCACCACAGCCAGCGTCTGATGGGGCGCTCCCCGCCTGCCTGAGCGGCCAGGCGGCCAGAAGGCGTCCCTGGAAGGCAGAGGCGCGCCAGACGCTCCGGGGGTGGCCTGACGGGAACCAGACGTGGCCGCGGACCCGGGGGCCGTCCGTGCGCCCCTTGAGCCCCTCGACCTGCACCTGGCCGCCCCCACTGCAGCCCAGCCCCGTCGCCGCCACCTGTCTGCCGGGCTGGCTCTCCACAGCTCCATACGGAAAAAGCCGCCCCTCCGCCGTTTCGCCATGGCCCGAGGCGGGAGCGGGATCGAGGGCCCAGGCCGCTTCCCCGGGCCTGCCGGCCACCTGGGGCGGGGTCCTGAGCTCGGACGGTGGCGTGGGGGCGAGGGTGGCGTTGCTGGGTCTTAGGGGCCGTGCCAACTCAATGGTGGCTCCCAGTGGCTTCGGGCCAGCTTCTGTCGGGCAGGAGGGCCGGCCCGGTCTGCGTCTGAGCTGCGCCTAGCGCATCGTGGGCGGGCAGGTGGGATGCCCAAGGGCCCGCGGTCCCCGGGCCCGGAAGCCTCCTGGGCCACATCCCCGTGAGCGTCCTGCGGGATCTGGGGCGGGGCGCCAAGCGCCGAAAAGTTTGCTGGCTCCCGCCCGCCCTGGGCTGGGTGGTCGCCAGCACCTCCGCCACCCCCAGGTGCCCGAGACCTCCGTTCCCCTGCCTAGGCGGGCGGCGGGGCCCTGCCGGGACGGGCGGGCCGCTGGGCTGACGGTAAGGCCCAAGCGCCTGCTAAGCTGCGCCTCAAGAGGCAGCCCGCGACCCCGCCGGCATCCACTGCCGAAGCAGCCTAGAAGGGCCCGATCTCGCCGCGATCGCGGAAGCTAAGCAGGGTCGGGCCTGGTTAGAACTTGGATGGGAGACCTCTAGGGAAGACCGGGTGCTCTAGGCTTTTTGCCTCCCGCTCCGCCTTCTCCTTTTGGCGCTCGCGGCGTTCGCGGCTATCTCCGCCCCCGCCCGGCACAGCTGCAAGCCCCACCTCCTCAGGTCTCTCCCACCACAGCCAGCGTCTGATGGGGCGCTCCCCGCCTGCCTGAGCGGCCAGGCGGCCAGAAGGCGTCCCTGGAAGGCAGAGGCGCGCCAGACGCTCCGGGGGTGGCCTGACGGGAACCAGACGTGGCCGCGGACCCGGGGGCCGTCCGTGCGCCCCTTGAGCCCCTCGACCTGCACCTGGCCGCCCCCACTGCAGCCCAGCCCCGGCGCCGCCACCTGTCTGCCGGGCTGGCTCTCCACAGCTCCATACGGAAAAAGCCGCCCCTCCGCCGTTTCGCCATGGCCCGAGGCGGGAGCGGGATCGAGGGCCCAGGCCGCTTCCCCGGGCCTGCCGGCCACCTGGGGCGGGGTCCTGAGCTCGGACGGTGGCGTGGGGGCGAGGGTGGCGTTGCTGGGTCTTAGGGGCCGTGCCAACTCAATGGTGGCTCCCAGTGGCTTCGGGCCAGCTTCTGTCGGGCAGGAGGGCCGGCCCGGTCTGCGTCTGAGCTGCGCCTAGCGCATCGTGGGCGGGCAGGTGGGATGCCCAAGGGCCCGCGGTCCCCGGGCCCGGAAGCCTCCTGGGCCACATCCCCGTGAGCGTCCTGCGGGATCTGGGGCGGGGCGCCAAGCGCCGAAAAGTTTGCTGGCTCCCGCCCGCCCTGGGCTGGGTGGTCGCCAGCACCTCCGCCACCCCCAGGTGCCCGAGACCTCCGTTCCCCTGCCTAGGCGGGCGGCGGGGCCCTGCCGGGACGGGCGGGCCGCTGGGCTGACGGTAAGGCCCAAGCGCCTGCTAAGCTGCGCCTCAAGAGGCAGCCCGCGACCCCGCCGGCATCCACTGCCGAAGCAGCCTAGAAGGGCCCGATCTCGCCGCGATCGCGGAAGCTAAGCAGGGTCGGGCCTGGTTAGAACTTGGATGGGAGACCTCTAGGGAAGACCGGGTGCTCTAGGCTTTTTGCCTCCCGCTCCGCCTTCTCCTTTTGGCGCTCGCGGCGTTCGCGGCTATCTCCGCCCCCGCCCGGCACAGCTGCAAGCCCCACCTCCTCAGGTCTCTCCCACCACAGCCAGCGTCTGATGGGGCGCTCCCCGCCTGCCTGAGCGGCCAGGCGGCCAGAAGGCGTCCCTGGAAGGCAGAGGCGCGCCAGACGCTCCGGGGGTGGCCTGACGGGAACCAGACGTGGCCGCGGACCCGGGGGCCGTCCGTGCGCCCCTTGAGCCCCTCGACCTGCACCTGGCCGCCCCCACTGCAGCCCAGCCCCGTCGCCGCCACCTGTCTGCCGGGCTGGCTCTCCACAGCTCCATACGGAAAAAGCCGCCCCTCCGCCGTTTCGCCATGGCCCGAGGCGGGAGCGGGATCGAGGGCCCAGGCCGCTTCCCCGGGCCTGCCGGCCACCTGGGGCGGGGTCCTGAGCTCGGACGGTGGCGTGGGGGCGAGGGTGGCGTTGCTGGGTCTTAGGGGCCGTGCCAACTCAATGGTGGCTCCCAGTGGCTTCGGGCCAGCTTCTGTCGGGCAGGAGGGCCGGCCCGGTCTGCGTCTGAGCTGCGCCTAGCGCATCGTGGGCGGGCAGGTGGGATGCCCAAGGGCCCGCGGTCCCCGGGCCCGGAAGCCTCCTGGGCCACATCCCCGTGAGCGTCCTGCGGGATCTGGGGCGGGGCGCCAAGCGCCGAAAAGTTTGCTGGCTCCCGCCCGCCCTGGGCTGGGTGGTCGCCAGCACCTCCGCCACCCCCAGGTGCCCGAGACCTCCGTTCCCCTGCCTAGGCGGGCGGCGGGGCCCTGCCGGGACGGGCGGGCCGCTGGGCTGACGGTAAGGCCCAAGCGCCTGCTAAGCTGCGCCTCAAGAGGCAGCCCGCGACCCCGCCGGCATCCACTGCCGAAGCAGCCTAGAAGGGCCCGATCTCGCCGCGATCGCGGAAGCTAAGCAGGGTCGGGCCTGGTTAGAACTTGGATGGGAGACCTCTAGGGAAGACCGGGTGCTCTAGGCTTTTTGCCTCCCGCTCCGCCTTCTCCTTTTGGCGCTCGCGGCGTTCGCGGCTATCTCCGCCCCCGCCCGGCACAGCTGCAAGCCCCACCTCCTCAGGTCTCTCCCACCACAGCCAGCGTCTGATGGGGCGCTCCCCGCCTGCCTGAGCGGCCAGGCGGCCAGAAGGCGTCCCTGGAAGGCAGAGGCGCGCCAGACGCTCCGGGGGTGGCCTGACGGGAACCAGACGTGGCCGCGGACCCGGGGGCCGTCCGTGCGCCCCTTGAGCCCCTCGACCTGCACCTGGCCGCCCCCACTGCAGCCCAGCCCCGTCGCCGCCACCTGTCTGCCGGGCTGGCTCTCCACAGCTCCATACGGAAAAAGCCGCCCCTCCGCCGTTTCGCCATGGCCCGAGGCGGGAGCGGGATCGAGGGCCCAGGCCGCTTCCCCGGGCCTGCCGGCCACCTGGGGCGGGGTCCTGAGCTCGGACGGTGGCGTGGGGGCGAGGGTGGCGTTGCTGGGTCTTAGGGGCCGTGCCAACTCAATGGTGGCTCCCAGTGGCTTCGGGCCAGCTTCTGTCGGGCAGGAGGGCCGGCCCGGTCTGCGTCTGAGCTGCGCCTAGCGCATCGTGGGCGGGCAGGTGGGATGCCCAAGGGCCCGCGGTCCCCGGGCCCGGAAGCCTCCTGGGCCACATCCCCGTGAGCGTCCTGCGGGATCTGGGGCGGGGCGCCAAGCGCCGAAAAGTTTGCTGGCTCCCGCCCGCCCTGGGCTGGGTGGTCGCCAGCACCTCCGCCACCCCCAGGTGCCCGAGACCTCCGTTCCCCTGCCTAGGCGGGCGGCGGGGCCCTGCCGGGACGGGCGGGCCGCTGGGCTGACGGTAAGGCCCAAGCGCCTGCTAAGCTGCGCCTCAAGAGGCAGCCCGCGACCCCGCCGGCATCCACTGCCGAAGCAGCCTAGAAGGGCCCGATCTCGCCGCGATCGCGGAAGCTAAGCAGGGTCGGGCCTGGTTAGAACTTGGATGGGAGACCTCTAGGGAAGACCGGGTGCTCTAGGCTTTTTGCCTCCCGCTCCGCCTTCTCCTTTTGGCGCTCGCGGCGTTCGCGGCTATCTCCGCCCCCGCCCGGCACAGCTGCAAGCCCCACCTCCTCAGGTCTCTCCCACCACAGCCAGCGTCTGATGGGGCGCTCCCCGCCTGCCTGAGCGGCCAGGCGGCCAGAAGGCGTCCCTGGAAGGCAGAGGCGCGCCAGACGCTCCGGGGGTGGCCTGACGGGAACCAGACGTGGCCGCGGACCCGGGGGCCGTCCGTGCGCCCCTTGAGCCCCTCGACCTGCACCTGGCCGCCCCCACTGCAGCCCAGCCCCGTCGCCGCCACCTGTCTGCCGGGCTGGCTCTCCACAGCTCCATACGGAAAAAGCCGCCCCTCCGCCGTTTCGCCATGGCCCGAGGCGGGAGCGGGATCGAGGGCCCAGGCCGCTTCCCCGGGCCTGCCGGCCACCTGGGGCGGGGTCCTGAGCTCGGACGGTGGCGTGGGGGCGAGGGTGGCGTTGCTGGGTCTTAGGGGCCGTGCCAACTCAATGGTGGCTCCCAGTGGCTTCGGGCCAGCTTCTGTCGGGCAGGAGGGCTGGCCCGGTCTGCGTCTGAGCTGCGCCTAGCGCATCGTGGGCGGGCAGGTGGGATGCCCAAGGGCCCGCGGTCCCCGGGCCCGGAAGCCTCCTGGGCCACATCCCCGTGAGCGTCCTGCGGGATCTGGGGCGGGGCGCCAAGCGCCGAAAAGTTTGCTGGCTCCCGCCCGCCCTGGGCTGGGTGGTCGCCAGCACCTCCGCCACCCCCAGGTGCCCGAGACCTCCGTTCCCCTGCCTAGGCGGGCGGCGGGGCCCTGCCGGGACGGGCGGGCCGCTGGGCTGACGGTAAGGCCCAAGCGCCTGCTAAGCTGCGCCTCAAGAGGCAGCCCGCGACCCCGCCGGCATCCACTGCCGAAGCAGCCTAGAAGGGCCCGATCTCGCCGCGATCGCGGAAGCTAAGCAGGGTCGGGCCTGGTTAGAACTTGGATGGGAGACCTCTAGGGAAGACCGGGTGCTCTAGGCTTTTTGCCTCCCGCTCCGCCTTCTCCTTTTGGCGCTCGCAGCGTTCGCGGCTATCTCCGCCCCCGCCCGGCACAGCTGCAAGCCCCACCTCCTCAGGTCTCTCCCACCACAGCCAGCGTCTGATGGGGCGCTCCCCGCCTGCCTGAGCGGCCAGGCGGCCAGAAGGCGTCCCTGGAAGGCAGAGGCGCGCCAGACGCTCCGGGGGTGGCCTGACGGGAACCAGACGTGGCCGCGGACCCGGGGGCCGTCCGTGCGCCCCTTGAGCCCCTCGACCTGCACCTGGCCGCCCCCACTGCAGCCCAGCCCCGTCGCCGCCACCTGTCTGCCGGGCTGGCTCTCCACAGCTCCATACGGAAAAAGCCGCCCCTCCGCCGTTTCGCCATGGCCCGAGGCGGGAGCGGGATCGAGGGCCCAGGCCGCTTCCCCGGGCCTGCCGGCCACCTGGGGCGGGGTCCTGAGCTCGGACGGTGGCGTGGGGGCGAGGGTGGCGTTGCTGGGTCTTAGGGGCCGTGCCAACTCAATGGTGGCTCCCAGTGGCTTCGGGCCAGCTTCTGTCGGGCAGGAGGGCCGGCCCGGTCTGCGTCTGAGCTGCGCCTAGCGCATCGTGGGCGGGCAGGTGGGATGCCCAAGGGCCCGCGGTCCCCGGGCCCGGAAGCCTCCTGGGCCACATCCCCGTGAGCGTCCTGCGGGATCTGGGGCGGGGCGCCAAGCGCCGAAAAGTTTGCTGGCTCCCGCCCGCCCTGGGCTGGGTGGTCGCCAGCACCTCCGCCACCCCCAGGTGCCCGAGACCTCCGTTCCCCTGCCTAGGCGGGCGGCGGGGCCCTGCCGGGACGGGCGGGCCGCTGGGCTGACGGTAAGGCCCAAGCGCCTGCTAAGCTGCGCCTCAAGAGGCAGCCCGCGACCCCGCCGGCATCCACTGCCGAAGCAGCCTAGAAGGGCCCGATCTCGCCGCGATCGCGGAAGCTAAGCAGGGTCGGGCCTGGTTAGAACTTGGATGGGAGACCTCTAGGGAAGACCGGGTGCTCTAGGCTTTTTGCCTCCCGCTCCGCCTTCTCCTTTTGGCGCTCGCGGCGTTCGCGGCTATCTCCGCCCCCGCCCGGCACAGCTGCAAGCCCCACCTCCTCAGGTCTCTCCCACCACAGCCAGCGTCTGATGGGGCGCTCCCCGCCTGCCTGAGCGGCCAGGCGGCCAGAAGGCGTCCCTGGAAGGCAGAGGCGCGCCAGACGCTCCGGGGGTGGCCTGACGGGAACCAGACGTGGCCGCGGACCCGGGGGCCGTCCGTGCGCCCCTTGAGCCCCTCGACCTGCACCTGGCCGCCCCCACTGCAGCCCAGCCCCGTCGCCGCCACCTGTCTGCCGGGCTGGCTCTCCACAGCTCCATACGGAAAAAGCCGCCCCTCCGCCGTTTCGCCATGGCCCGAGGCGGGAGCGGGATCGAGGGCCCAGGCCGCTTCCCCGGGCCTGCCGGCCACCTGGGGCGGGGTCCTGAGCTCGGACGGTGGCGTGGGGGCGAGGGTGGCGTTGCTGGGTCTTAGGGGCCGTGCCAACTCAATGGTGGCTCCCAGTGGCTTCGGGCCAGCTTCTGTCGGGCAGGAGGGCCGGCCCGGTCTGCGTCTGAGCTGCGCCTAGCGCATCGTGGGCGGGCAGGTGGGATGCCCAAGGGCCCGCGGTCCCCGGGCCCGGAAGCCTCCTGGGCCACATCCCCGTGAGCGTCCTGCGGGATCTGGGGCGGGGCGCCAAGCGCCGAAAAGTTTGCTGGCTCCCGCCCGCCCTGGGCTGGGTGGTCGCCAGCACCTCCGCCACCCCCAGGTGCCCGAGACCTCCGTTCCCCTGCCTAGGCGGGCGGCGGGGCCCTGCCGGGACGGGCGGGCCGCTGGGCTGACGGTAAGGCCCAAGCGCCTGCTAAGCTGCGCCTCAAGAGGCAGCCCGCGACCCCGCCGGCATCCACTGCCGAAGCAGCCTAGAAGGGCCCGATCTCGCCGCGATCGCGGAAGCTAAGCAGGGTCGGGCCTGGTTAGAACTTGGATGGGAGACCTCTAGGGAAGACCGGGTGCTCTAGGCTTTTTGCCTCCCGCTCCGCCTTCTCCTTTTGGCGCTCGCGGCGTTCGCGGCTATCTCCGCCCCCGCCCGGCACAGCTGCAAGCCCCACCTCCTCAGGTCTCTCCCACCACAGCCAGCGTCTGATGGGGCGCTCCCCGCCTGCCTGAGCGGCCAGGCGGCCAGAAGGCGTCCCTGGAAGGCAGAGGCACGCCAGACGCTCCGGGGGTGGCCTGACGGGAACCAGACGTGGCCGCGGACCCGGGGGCCGTCCGTGCGCCCCTTGAGCCCCTCGACCTGCACCTGGCCGCCCCCACTGCAGCCCAGCCCCGTCGCCGCCACCTGTCTGCCGGGCTGGCTCTCCACAGCTCCATGCGGAAAAAGCCGCCCCTCCGCCGTTTCGCCATGGCCCGAGGCGGGAGCGGGATCGAGGGCCCAGGCCGCTTCCCCGGGCCTGCCGGCCACCTGGGGCGGGGTCCTGAGCTCGGACGGTGGCGTGGGGGCGAGGGTGGCGTTGCTGGGTCTTAGGGGCCGTGCCAACTCAATGGTGGCTCCCAGTGGCTTCGGGCCAGCTTCTGTCGGGCAGGAGGGCCGGCCCGGTCTGCGTCTGAGCTGCGCCTAGCGCATCGTGGGCGGGCAGGTGGGATGCCCAAGGGCCCGCGGTCCCCGGGCCCGGAAGCCTCCTGGGCCACATCCCCGTGAGCGTCCTGCGGGATCTGGGGCGGGGCGCCAAGCGCCGAAAAGTTTGCTGGCTCCCGCCCGCCCTGGGCTGGGTGGTCGCCAGCACCTCCGCCACCCCCAGGTGCCCGAGACCTCCGTTCCCCTGCCTAGGCGGGCGGCGGGGCCCTGCCGGGACGGGCGGGCCGCTGGGCTGACGGTAAGGCCCAAGCGCCTGCTAAGCTGCGCCTCAAGAGGCAGCCCGCGACCCCGCCGGCATCCACTGCCGAAGCAGCCTAGAAGGGCCCGATCTCGCCGCGATCGCGGAAGCTAAGCAGGGTCGGGCCTGGTTAGAACTTGGATGGGAGACCTCTAGGGAAGACCGGGTGCTCTAGGCTTTTTGCCTCCCGCTCCGCCTTCTCCTTTTGGCGCTCGCGGCGTTCGCGGCTATCTCCGCCCCCGCCCGGCACAGCTGCAAGCCCCACCTCCTCAGGTCTCTCCCACCACAGCCAGCGTCTGATGGGGCGCTCCCCGCCTGCCTGAGCGGCCAGGCGGCCAGAAGGCGTCCCTGGAAGGCAGAGGCGCGCCAGACGCTCCGGGGGTGGCCTGACGGGAACCAGACGTGGCCGCGGACCCGGGGGCCGTCCGTGCGCCCCTTGAGCCCCTCGACCTGCACCTGGCCGCCCCCACTGCAGCCCAGCCCCGTCGCCGCCACCTGTCTGCCGGGCTGGCTCTCCACAGCTCCATACGGAAAAAGCCGCCCCTCCGCCGTTTCGCCATGGCCCGAGGCGGGAGCGGGATCAAGGGCCCAGGCCGCTTCCCCGGGCCTGCCGGCCACCTGGGGCGGGGTCCTGAGCTCGGACGGTGGCGTGGGGGCAAGGGTGGCGTTGCTGGGTCTTAGGGGCCGTGCCAACTCAATGGTGGCTCCCAGTGGCTTCGGGCCAGCTTCTGTCGGGCAGGAGGGCCGGCCCGGTCTGCGTCTGAGCTGCGCCTAGCGCATCGTGGGCGGGCAGGTGGGATGCCCAAGGGCCCGCGGTCCCCGGGCCCGGAAGCCTCCTGGGTCACATCCCCGTGAGCATCCTGCGGGATCTGGGGCGGGGCGCCAAGCGCCGAAAAGTTTGCTGGCTCCCGCCCGCCCTGGGCTGGGTGGTCGCCAGCACCTCCGCCACCCCCAGGTGCCCGAGACCTCCGTTCCCCTGCCTAGGCGGGCGGCGGGGCCCTGCCGGGACGGGCGGGCCGCTGGGCTGACGGTAAGGCCCAAGCGCCTGCTAAGCTGCGCCTCAAGACGCAGCCCGCGACCCCGCCGGCATCCACTGCCGAAGCAGCCTAGAAGGGCCCGATCTCGCCGCGATCGCGGAAGCTAAGCAGGGTCGGGCCTGGTTAGAACTTGGATGGGAGACCTCTAGGGAAGACCGGGTGCTCTAGGCTTTTTGCCTCCCGCTCCGCCTTCTCCTTTTGGCGCTCGCGGCGTTCGCGGCTATCTCCGCCCCCGCCCGGCACAGCTGCAAGCCCCACCTCCTCAGGTCTCTCCCACCACAGCCAGCGTCTGATGGGGCGCTCCCCGCCTGCCTGAGCGGCCAGGCGGCCAGAAGGCGTCCCTGGAAGGCAGAGGCGCGCCAGACGCTCCGGGGGTGGCCTGACGGGAACCAGACGTGGCCGCGGACCCGGGGGCCGTCCGTGCGCCCCTTGAGCCCCTCGACCTGCACCTGGCCGCCCCCACTGCAGCCCAGCCCCGTCGCCGCCACCTGTCTGCCGGGCTGGCTCTCCACAGCTCCATACGGAAAAAGCCGCCCCTCCGCCGTTTCGCCATGGCCCGAGGCGGGAGCGGGATCGAGGGCCCAGGCCGCTTCCCCGGGCCTGCCGGCCACCTGGGGCGGGGTCCTGAGCTCGGACGGTGGCGTGGGGGCGAGGGTGGCGTTGCTGGGTCTTAGGGGCCGTGCCAACTCAATGGTGGCTCCCAGTGGCTTCGGGCCAGCTTCTGTCGGGCAGGAGGGCCGGCCCGGTCTGCGTCTGAGCTGCGCCTAGCGCATCGTGGGCGGGCAGGTGGGATGCCCAAGGGCCCGCGGTCCCCGGGCCCGGAAGCCTCCTGGGCCACATCCCCGTGAGCGTCCTGCGGGATCTGGGGCGGGGCGCCAAGCGCCGAAAAGTTTGCTGGCTCCCGCCCGCCCTGGGCTGGGTGGTCGCCAGCACCTCCGCCACCCCCAGGTGCCCGAGACCTCCGTTCCCCTGCCTAGGCGGGCGGCGGGGCCCTGCCGGGACGGGCGGGCCGCTGGGCTGACGGTAAGGCCCAAGCGCCTGCTAAGCTGCGCCTCAAGAGGCAGCCCGCGACCCCGCCGGCATCCACTGCCGAAGCAGCCTAGAAGGGCCCGATCTCGCCGCGATCGCGGAAGCTAAGCAGGGTCGGGCCTGGTTAGAACTTGGATGGGAGACCTCTAGGGAAGACCGGGTGCTCTAGGCTTTTTGCCTCCCGCTCCGCCTTCTCCTTTTGGCGCTCGCGGCGTTCGCGGCTATCTCCGCCCCCGCCCGGCACAGCTGCAAGCCCCACCTCCTCAGGTCTCTCCCACCACAGCCAGCGTCTGATGGGGCGCTCCCCGCCTGCCTGAGCGGCCAGGCGGCCAGAAGGCGTCCCTGGAAGGCAGAGGCGCGCCAGACGCTCCGGGGGTGGCCTGACGGGAACCAGACGTGGCCGCGGACCCGGGGGCCGTCCGTGCGCCCCTTGAGCCCCTCGACCTGCACCTGGCCGCCCCCACTGCAGCCCAGCCCCGTCGCCGCCACCTGTCTGCCGGGCTGGCTCTCCACAGCTCCATACGGAAAAAGCCGCCCCTCCGCCGTTTCGCCATGGCCCGAGGCGGGAGCGGGATCGAGGGCCCAGGCCGCTTCCCCGGGCCTGCCGGCCACCTGGGGCGGGGTCCTGAGCTCGGACGGTGGCGTGGGGGCGAGGGTGGCGTTGCTGGGTCTTAGGGGCCGTGCCAACTCAATGGTGGCTCCCAGTGGCTTCGGACCAGCTTCTGTCGGGCAGGAGGGCCGGCCCGGTCTGCGTCTGAGCTGCGCCTAGCGCATCGTGGGCGGGCAGGTGGGATGCCCAAGGGCCCGCGGTCCCCGGGCCCGGAAGCCTCCTGGGCCACATCCCCGTGAGCGTCCTGCGGGATCTGGGGCGGGGCGCCAAGCGCCGAAAAGTTTGCTGGCTCCCGCCCGCCCTGGGCTGGGTGGTCGCCAGCACCTCCGCCACCCCCAGGTGCCCGAGACCTCCGTTCCCCTGCCTAGGCGGGCGGCGGGGCCCTGCCGGGACGGGCGGGCCGCTGGGCTGACGGTAAGGCCCAAGCGCCTGCTAAGCTGCGCCTCAAGAGGCAGCCCGCGACCGCGCCGGCATCCACTGCCGAAGCAGCCTAGAAGGGCCCGATCTCGCCGCGATCGCGGAAGCTAAGCAGGGTCGGGCCTGGTTAGAACTTGGATGGGAGACCTCTTTGGAAGACCGGGTGCTCTAGGCTTTTTGCCTCCCGCTCCGCCTTCTCCTTTTGGCGCTCGTGGCATTCGCGGCTATCTCCGCCCCCGCCCGGCACAGCTGCAAGCCCCACCTCCTCAGGTCTCTCCCACCACAGCCAGCGTCTGATGGGGCGCTCCCCGCCTGCCTGAGCGGCCAGGCGGCCAGAAGGCGTCCCTGGAAGGCAGAGGCACGCCAGACGCTCCGGGGGTGGCCTGACGGGAACCAGACGTGGCCGCGGACCCAGGGGCCGTCCGTGCGCCCCTTGAGCCCCTCGACCTGCACCTGGCCGCCCCCACTGCAGCCCAGCCCTGTCGCCGCCACCTGTCTGCCGGGCTGGCTCTCCACAGCTCCATGCGGAAAAAGCCGCCCCTCCGCCGTTTCGCCATGGTCCGAGGCGGGAGCGGGATCGAGGGCCCAGGCCGCTTCCCCGGGCCTGCCGGCCACCTGGGGCGGGGTCCTGAGCTCGGACGGTGGCGTGGGGGCGAGGGTGGCGTTGCTGGGTCTTAGGGGCCGTGCCAACTCAATGGTGGCTCCCAGTGGCTTCGGGCCAGCTTCTGTCGGTCAGGAGGGCCGGCCCGGTCTGCGTCTGAGCTGCGCCTAGCGCATCGTGGGCGGGCAGGTGGGATGCCCAAGGGCCAGCGGTCCCCGGGCCCGGAAGCCTCCTGGGCCACATCCCCGTGAGCGTCCTGCGGGATCTGTGGCGGGGCGCCAAGCGCCGAAAAGTTTGCTGGCTCCCGCCCGCCCTGGGCTGGGTGGTCGCCAGCACCTCCGCCACCCCCAGGTGCCCGAGACCTCCGTTCCCCTGCCTAGGCGGGCGGCGGGGCCCTGCCGGGACGGGCGGGCCGCTGGGCTGACGGTAAGGCCCAAGCGCCTGCTAAGCTGCGCCTCAAGAGGCAGCCCGCGACCCCACCGGCATCCACTGCCGAAGCAGCCTAGAAGGGCCCGATCTCGCCGCGATCGCGGAAGCTAAGCAGGGTCGGGCCTGGTTAGAACTTGGATGGGAGACCTCTAGGGAAGACCGGGTGCTCTAGGCTTTTTGCCTCCCGCTCCGCCTTCTCCTTTTGGCGCTCGCGGCGTTCGCGGCTATCTCCGCCCCCGCCCGGCACAGCTGCAAGCCCCACCTCCTCAGGTCTCTCCCACCACAGCCAGCGTCTGATGGGGCGCTCCCCACCTGCCTGAGCGGCCAGGCGGCCAGAAGGCGTCCCTGGAAGGCAGAGGCGCGCCAGACGCTCCGGGGGTGGCCTGACGGGAACCAGACGTGGCCGCGGACCCGGGGGCCGTCCGTGCGCCCCTTGAGCCCCTCGACCTGCACCTGGCCGCCCCCACTGCAGCCCAGCCCCGTCGCCGCCACCTGTCTGCCGGGCTGGCTCTCCACAGCTCCATACGGAAAAAGCCGCCCCTCCGCCGTTTCGCCATGGCCCGAGGCGGGAGCGGGATCGAGGGCCCAGGCCGCTTCCCCGGGCCTGCCGGCCACCTGGGGCGGGGTCCTGAGCTCGGACGGTGGCGTGGGGGCGAGGGTGGCGTTGCTGGGTCTTAGGGGCCGTGCCAACTCAATGGTGGCTCCCAGTGGCTTCGGGCCAGCTTCTGTCGGGCAGGAGGGCCGGCCCGGTCTGCGTCTGAGCTGCGCCTAGCGCATCGTGGGCGGGCAGGTGGGATGCCCAAGGGCCCGCGGTCCCCGGGCCCGGAAGCCTCCTGGGCCACATCCCCGTGAGCGTCCTGCGGGATCTGGGGCGGGGCGCCAAGCGCCGAAAAGTTTGCTGGCTCCCGCCCGCCCTGGGCTGGGTGGTCGCCAGCACCTCCGCCACCCCCAGGTGCCCGAGACCTCCGTTCCCCTGCCTAGGCGGGCGGCGGGGCCCTGCCGGGACGGGCGGGCCGCTGGGCTGACGGTAAGGCCCAAGCGCCTGCTAAGCTGCGCCTCAAGAGGCAGCCCGCGACCCCGCCGGCATCCACTGCCGAAGCAGCCTAGAAGGGCCCGATCTCGCCGCGATCGCGGAAGCTAAGCAGGGTCGGGCCTGGTTAGAACTTGGATGGGAGACCTCTAGGGAAGACCGGGTGCTCTAGGCTTTTTGCCTCCCGCTCCGCCTTCTCCTTTTGGCGCTCGCGGCGTTCGCGGCTATCTCCGCCCCCGCCCGGCACAGCTGCAAGCCCCACCTCCTCAGGTCTCTCCCACCACAGCCAGCGTCTGATGGGGCGCTCCCCACCTGCCTGAGCGGCCAGGCGGCCAGAAGGCGTCCCTGGAAGGCAGAGGCGCGCCAGACGCTCCGGGGGTGGCCTGACGGGAACCAGACGTGGCCGCGGACCCGGGGGCCGTCCGTGCGCCCCTTGAGCCCCTCGACCTGCACCTGGCCGCCCCCACTGCAGCCCAGCCCCGTCGCCGCCACCTGTCTGCCGGGCTGGCTCTCCACAGCTCCATACGGAAAAAGCCGCCCCTCCGCCGTTTCGCCATGGCCCGAGGCGGGAGCGGGATCGAGGGCCCAGGCCGCTTCCCCGGGCCTGCCGGCCACCTGGGGCGGGGTCCTGAGCTCGGACGGTGGCGTGGGGGCGAGGGTGGCGTTGCTGGGTCTTAGGGGCCGTGCCAACTCAATGGTGGCTCCCAGTGGCTTCGGGCCAGCTTCTGTCGGGCAGGAGGGCCGGCCCGGTCTGCGTCTGAGCTGCGCCTAGCGCATCGTGGGCGGGCAGGTGGGATGCCCAAGGGCCCGCGGTCCCCGGGCCCGGAAGCCTCCTGGGCCACATCCCCGTGAGCGTCCTGCGGGATCTGGGGCGGGGCGCCAAGCGCCGAAAAGTTTGCTGGCTCCCGCCCGCCCTGGGCTGGGTGGTCGCCAGCACCTCCGCCACCCCCAGGTGCCCGAGACCTCCGTTCCCCTGCCTAGGCGGGCGGCGGGGCCCTGCCGGGACGGGCGGGCCGCTGGGCTGACGGTAAGGCCCAAGCGCCTGCTAAGCTGCGCCTCAAGAGGCAGCCCGCGACCCCGCCGGCATCCACTGCCGAAGCAGCCTAGAAGGGCCCGATCTCGCCGCGATCGCGGAAGCTAAGCAGGGTCGGGCCTGGTTAGAACTTGGATGGGAGACCTCTAGGGAAGACCGGGTGCTCTAGGCTTTTTGCCTCCCGCTCCGCCTTCTCCTTTTGGCGCTCGCGGCGTTCGCGGCTATCTCCGCCCCCGCCCGGCACAGCTGCAAGCCCCACCTCCTCAGGTCTCTCCCACCACAGCCAGCGTCTGATGGGGCGCTCCCCGCCTGCCTGAGCGGCCAGGCGGCCAGAAGGCGTCCCTGGAAGGCAGAGGCGCGCCAGACGCTCCGGGGGTGGCCTGACGGGAACCAGACGTGGCCGCGGACCCGGGGGCCGTCCGTGCGCCCCTTGAGCCCCTCGACCTGCACCTGGCCGCCCCCACTGCAGCCCAGCCCCGTCGCCGCCACCTGTCTGCCGGGCTGGCTCTCCACAGCTCCATACGGAAAAAGCCGCCCCTCCGCCGTTTCGCCATGGCCCGAGGCGGGAGCGGGATCGAGGGCCCAGGCCGCTTCCCCGGGCCTGCCGGCCACCTGGGGCGGGGTCCTGAGCTCGGACGGTGGCGTGGGGGCGAGGGTGGCGTTGCTGGGTCTTAGGGGCCGTGCCAACTCAATGGTGGCTCCCAGTGGCTTCGGGCCAGCTTCTGTCGGGCAGGAGGGCCGGCCCGGTCTGCGTCTGAGCTGCGCCTAGCGCATCGTGGGCGGGCAGGTGGGATGCCCAAGGGCCCGCGGTCCCCGGGCCCGGAAGCCTCCTGGGCCACATCCCCGTGAGCGTCCTGCGGGATCTGGGGCGGGGCGCCAAGCGCCGAAAAGTTTGCTGGCTCCCGCCCGCCCTGGGCTGGGTGGTCGCCAGCACCTCCGCCACCCCCAGGTGCCCGAGACCTCCGTTCCCCTGCCTAGGCGGGCGGCGGGGCCCTGCCGGGACGGGCGGGCCGCTGGGCTGACGGTAAGGCCCAAGCGCCTGCTAAGCTGCGCCTCAAGAGGCAGCCCGCGACCCCGCCGGCATCCACTGCCGAAGCAGCCTAGAAGGGCCCGATCTCGCCGCGATCGCGGAAGCTAAGCAGGGTCGGGCCTGGTTAGAACTTGGATGGGAGACCTCTAGGGAAGACCGGGTGCTCTAGGCTTTTTGCCTCCCGCTCCGCCTTCTCCTTTTGGCGCTCGCGGCGTTCGCGGCTATCTCCGCCCCCGCCCGGCACAGCTGCAAGCCCCACCTCCTCAGGTCTCTCCCACCACAGCCAGCGTCTGATGGGGCGCTCCCCGCCTGCCTGAGCGGCCAGGCGGCCAGAAGGCGTCCCTGGAAGGCAGAGGCGCGCCAGACGCTCCGGGGGTGGCCTGACGGGAACCAGACGTGGCCGCGGACCCGGGGGCCGTCCGTGCGCCCCTTGAGCCCCTCGACCTGCACCTGGCCGCCCCCACTGCAGCCCAGCCCCGTCGCCGCCACCTGTCTGCCGGGCTGGCTCTCCACAGCTCCATACGGAAAAAGCTGCCCCTCCGCCGTTTCGCCATGGCCCGAGGCGGGAGCGGGATCGAGGGCCCAGGCCGCTTCCCCGGGCCTGCCGGCCACCTGGGGCGGGGTCCTGAGCTCGGACGGTGGCGTGGGGGCGAGGGTGGCGTTGCTGGGTCTTAGGGGCCGTGCCAACTCAATGGTGGCTCCCAGTGGCTTCGGGCCAGCTTCTGTCGGGCAGGAGGGCTGGCCCGGTCTGCGTCTGAGCTGCGCCTAGCGCATCGTGGGCGGGCAGGTGGGATGCCCAAGGGCCCGCGGTCCCCGGGCCCGGAAGCCTCCTGGGCCACATCCCCGTGAGCGTCCTGCGGGATCTGGGGCGGGGCGCCAAGCGCCGAAAAGTTTGCTGGCTCCCGCCCGCCCTGGGCTGGGTGGTCGCCAGCACCTCCGCCACCCCCAGGTGCCCGAGACCTCCGTTCCCCTGCCTAGGCGGGCGGCGGGGCCCTGCCGGGACGGGCGGGCCGCTGGGCTGACGGTAAGGCCCAAGCGCCTGCTAAGCTGCGCCTCAAGAGGCAGCCCGCGACCCCGCCGGCATCCACTGCCGAAGCAGCCTAGAAGGGCCCGATCTCGCCGCGATCGCGGAAGCTAAGCAGGGTCGGGCCTGGTTAGAACTTGGATGGGAGACCTCTAGGGAAGACCGGGTGCTCTAGGCTTTTTGCCTCCCGCTCCGCCTTCTCCTTTTGGCGCTCGCGGCGTTCGCGGCTATCTCCGCCCCCGCCCGGCACAGCTGCAAGCCCCACCTCCTCAGGTCTCTCCCACCACAGCCAGCGTCTGATGGGGCGCTCCCCGCCTGCCTGAGCGGCCAGGCGGCCAGAAGGCGTCCCTGGAAGGCAGAGGCGCGCCAGACGCTCCGGGGGTGGCCTGACGGGAACCAGACGTGGCCGCGGACCCGGGGGCCGTCCGTGCGCCCCTTGAGCCCCTCGACCTGCACCTGGCCGCCCCCACTGCAGCCCAGCCCCGTCGCCGCCACCTGTCTGCCGGGCTGGCTCTCCACAGCTCCATACGGAAAAAGCCGCCCCTCCGCCGTTTCGCCATGGCCCGAGGCGGGAGCGGGATCGAGGGCCCAGGCCGCTTCCCCGGGCCTGCCGGCCACCTGGGGCGGGGTCCTGAGCTCGGACGGTGGCGTGGGGGCGAGGGTGGCGTTGCTGGGTCTTAGGGGCCGTGCCAACTCAATGGTGGCTCCCAGTGGCTTCGGGCCAGCTTCTGTCGGGCAGGAGGGCCGGCCCGGTCTGCGTCTGAGCTGCGCCTAGCGCATCGTGGGCGGGCAGGTGGGATGCCCAAGGGCCCGCGGTCCCCGGGCCCGGAAGCCTCCTGGGCCACATCCCCGTGAGCGTCCTGCGGGATCTGGGGCGGGGCGCCAAGCGCCGAAAAGTTTGCTGGCTCCCGCCCGCCCTGGGCTGGGTGGTCGCCAGCACCTCCGCCACCCCCAGGTGCCCGAGACCTCCGTTCCCCTGCCTAGGCGGGCGGCGGGGCCCTGCCGGGACGGGCGGGCCGCTGGGCTGACGGTAAGGCCCAAGCGCCTGCTAAGCTGCGCCTCAAGAGGCAGCCCGCGACCCCGCCGGCATCCACTGCCGAAGCAGCCTAGAAGGGCCCGATCTCGCCGCGATCGCGGAAGCTAAGCAGGGTCGGGCCTGGTTAGAACTTGGATGGGAGACCTCTAGGGAAGACCGGGTGCTCTAGGCTTTTTACCTCCCGCTCCGCCTTCTCCTTTTGGCGCTCGCGGCGTTCGCGGCTATCTCCGCCCCCGCCCGGCACAGCTGCAAGCCCCACCTCCTCAGGTCTCTCCCACCACAGCCAGCGTCTGATGGGGCGCTCCCCGCCTGCCTGAGCGGCCAGGCGGCCAGAAGGCGTCCCTGGAAGGCAGAGGCGCGCCAGACGCTCCGGGGGTGGCCTGACGGGAACCAGACGTGGCCGCGGACCCGGGGGCCGTCCGTGCGCCCCTTGAGCCCCTCGACCTGCACCTGGCCGCCCCCACTGCAGCCCAGCCCCGTCGCCGCCACCTGTCTGCCGGGCTGGCTCTCCACAGCTCCATACGGAAAAAGCTGCCCCTCCGCCGTTTCGCCATGGCCCGAGGCGGGAGCGGGATCGAGGGCCCAGGCCGCTTCCCCGGGCCTGCCGGCCACCTGGGGCGGGGTCCTGAGCTCGGACGGTGGCGTGGGGGCGAGGGTGGCGTTGCTGGGTCTTAGGGGCCGTGCCAACTCAATGGTGGCTCCCAGTGGCTTCGGGCCAGCTTCTGTCGGGCAGGAGGGCCGGCCCGGTCTGCGTCTGAGCTGCGCCTAGCGCATCGTGGGCGGGCAGGTGGGATGCCCAAGGGCCCGCGGTCCCCGGGCCCGGAAGCCTCCTGGGCCACATCCCCGTGAGCGTCCTGCGGGATCTGGGGCGGGGCGCCAAGCGCCGAAAAGTTTGCTGGCTCCCGCCCGCCCTGGGCTGGGTGGTCGCCAGCACCTCCGCCACCCCCAGGTGCCCGAGACCTCCGTTCCCCTGCCTAGGCGGGCGGCGGGGCCCTGCCGGGACGGGCGGGCCGCTGGGCTGACGGTAAGGCCCAAGCGCCTGCTAAGCTGCGCCTCAAGAGGCAGCCCGCGACCCCGCCGGCATCCACTGCCGAAGCAGCCTAGAAGGGCCCGATCTCGCCGCGATCGCGGAAGCTAAGCAGGGTCGGGCCTGGTTAGAACTTGGATGGGAGACCTCTAGGGAAGACCGGGTGCTCTAGGCTTTTTGCCTCCCGCTCCGCCTTCTCCTTTTGGCGCTCGCGGCGTTCGCGGCTATCTCCGCCCCCGCCCGGCACAGCTGCAAGCCCCACCTCCTCAGGTCTCTCCCACCACAGCCAGCGTCTGATGGGGCGCTCCCCGCCTGCCTGAGCGGCCAGGCGGCCAGAAGGCGTCCCTGGAAGGCAGAGGCGCGCCAGACGCTCCGGGGGTGGCCTGACGGGAACCAGACGTGGCCGCGGACCCGGGGGCCGTCCGTGCGCCCCTTGAGCCCCTCGACCTGCACCTGGCCGCCCCCACTGCAGCCCAGCCCCGTCGCCGCCACCTGTCTGCCGGGCTGGCTCTCCACAGCTCCATACGGAAAAAGCCGCCCCTCCGCCGTTTCGCCATGGCCCGAGGCGGGAGCGGGATCGAGGGCCCAGGCCGCTTCCCCGGGCCTGCCGGCCACCTGGGGCGGGGTCCTGAGCTCGGACGGTGGCGTGGGGGCGAGGGTGGCGTTGCTGGGTCTTAGGGGCCGTGCCAACTCAATGGTGGCTCCCAGTGGCTTCGGGCCAGCTTCTGTCGGGCAGGAGGGCCGGCCCGGTCTGCGTCTGAGCTGCGCCTAGCGCATCGTGGGCGGGCAGGTGGGATGCCCAAGGGCCCGCGGTCCCCGGGCCCGGAAGCCTCCTGGGCCACATCCCCGTGAGCGTCCTGCGGGATCTGGGGCGGGGCGCCAAGCGCCGAAAAGTTTGCTGGCTCCCGCCCGCCCTGGGCTGGGTGGTCGCCAGCACCTCCGCCACCCCCAGGTGCCCGAGACCTCCGTTCCCCTGCCTAGGCGGGCGGCGGGGCCCTGCCGGGACGGGCGGGCCGCTGGGCTGACGGTAAGGCCCAAGCGCCTGCTAAGCTGCGCCTCAAGAGGCAGCTCGCGACCCCGCCGGCATCCACTGCCGAAGCAGCCTAGAAGGGCCCGATCTCGCCGCGATCGCGGAAGCTAAGCAGGGTCGGGCCTGGTTAGAACTTGGATGGGAGACCTCTAGGGAAGACCGGGTGCTCTAGGCTTTTTGCCTCCCGCTCCGCCTTCTCCTTTTGGCGCTCGCGGCGTTCGCGGCTATCTCCGCCCCCGCCCGGCACAGCTGCAAGCCCCACCTCCTCAGGTCTCTCCCACCACAGCCAGCGTCTGATGGGGCGCTCCCCGCCTGCCTGAGCGGCCAGGCGGCCAGAAGGCGTCCCTGGAAGGCAGAGGCGCGCCAGACGCTCCGGGGGTGGCCTGACGGGAACCAGACGTGGCCGCGGACCCGGGGGCCGTCCGTGCGCCCCTTGAGCCCCTCGACCTGCACCTGGCCGCCCCCACTGCAGCCCAGCCCCGGCGCCGCCACCTGTCTGCCGGGCTGGCTCTCCACAGCTCCATACGGAAAAAGCCGCCCCTCCGCCGTTTCGCCATGGCCCGAGGCGGGAGCGGGATCGAGGGCCCAGGCCGCTTCCCCGGGCCTGCCGGCCACCTGGGGCGGGGTCCTGAGCTCGGACGGTGGCGTGGGGGCGAGGGTGGCGTTGCTGGGTCTTAGGGGCCGTGCCAACTCAATGGTGGCTCCCAGTGGCTTCGGGCCAGCTTCTGTCGGGCAGGAGGGCCGGCCCGGTCTGCGTCTGAGCTGCGCCTAGCGCATCGTGGGCGGGCAGGTGGGATGCCCAAGGGCCCGCGGTCCCCGGGCCCGGAAGCCTCCTGGGCCACATCCCCGTGAGCGTCCTGCGGGATCTGGGGTGGGGCGCCAAGCGCCGAAAAGTTTGCTGGCTCCCGCCCGCCCTGGGCTGGGTGGTCGCCAGCACCTCCGCCACCCCCAGGTGCCCGAGACCTCCGTTCCCCTGCCTAGGCGGGCGGCGGGGCCCTGCCGGGACGGGCGGGCCGCTGGGCTGACGGTAAGGCCCAAGCGCCTGCTAAGCTGCGCCTCAAGAGGCAGCCCGCGACCCCGCCGGCATCCACTGCCGAAGCAGCCTAGAAGGGCCCGATCTCGCCGCGATCGCGGAAGCTAAGCAGGGTCGGGCCTGGTTAGAACTTGGATGGGAGACCTCTAGGGAAGACCGGGTGCTCTAGGCTTTTTGCCTCCCGCTCCGCCTTCTCCTTTTGGCGCTCGCGGCGTTCGCGGCTATCTCCGCCCCCGCCCGGCACAGCTGCAAGCCCCACCTCCTCAGGTCTCTCCCACCACAGCCAGCGTCTGATGGGGCGCTCCCCGCCTGCCTGAGCGGCCAGGCGGCCAGAAGGCGTCCCTGGAAGGCAGAGGCGCGCCAGACGCTCCGGGGGTGGCCTGACGGGAACCAGACGTGGCCGCGGACCCGGGGGCCGTCCGTGCGCCCCTTGAGCCCCTCGACCTGCACCTGGCCGCCCCCACTGCAGCCCAGCCCCGTCGCCGCCACCTGTCTGCCGGGCTGGCTCTCCACAGCTCCATACGGAAAAAGCCGCCCCTCCGCCGTTTCGCCATGGCCCGAGGCGGGAGCGGGATCGAGGGCCCAGGCCGCTTCCCCGGGCCTGCCGGCCACCTGGGGCGGGGTCCTGAGCTCGGACGGTGGCGTGGGGGCGAGGGTGGCGTTGCTGGGTCTTAGGGGCCGTGCCAACTCAATGGTGGCTCCCAGTGGCTTCGGGCCAGCTTCTGTCGGGCAGGAGGGCCGGCCCGGTCTGCGTCTGAGCTGCGCCTAGCGCATCGTGGGCGGGCAGGTGGGATGCCCAAGGGCCCGCGGTCCCCGGGCCCGGAAGCCTCCTGGGCCACATCCCCGTGAGCGTCCTGCGGGATCTGGGGCGGGGCGCCAAGCGCCGAAAAGTTTGCTGGCTCCCGCCCGCCCTGGGCTGGGTGGTCGCCAGCACCTCCGCCACCCCCAGGTGCCCGAGACCTCCGTTCCCCTGCCTAGGCGGGCGGCGGGGCCCTGCCGGGACGGGCGGGCCGCTGGGCTGACGGTAAGGCCCAAGCGCCTGCTAAGCTGCGCCTCAAGAGGCAGCCCGCGACCCCGCCGGCATCCACTGCCGAAGCAGCCTAGAAGGGCCCGATCTCGCCGCGATCGCGGAAGCTAAGCAGGGTCGGGCCTGGTTAGAACTTGGATGGGAGACCTCTAGGGAAGACCGGGTGCTCTAGGCTTTTTGCCTCCCGCTCCGCCTTCTCCTTTTGGCGCTCGCGGCGTTCGCGGCTATCTCCGCCCCCGCCCGGCACAGCTGCAAGCCCCACCTCCTCAGGTCTCTCCCACCACAGCCAGCGTCTGATGGGGCGCTCCCCGCCTGCCTGAGCGGCCAGGCGGCCAGAAGGCGTCCCTGGAAGGCAGAGGCGCGCCAGACGCTCCGGGGGTGGCCTGACGGGAACCAGACGTGGCCGCGGACCCGGGGGCCGTCCGTGCGCCCCTTGAGCCCCTCGACCTGCACCTGGCCGCCCCCACTGCAGCCCAGCCCCGTCGCCGCCACCTGTCTGCCGGGCTGGCTCTCCACAGCTCCATACGGAAAAAGCCGCCCCTCCGCCGTTTCGCCATGGCCCGAGGCGGGAGCGGGATCGAGGGCCCAGGCCGCTTCCCCGGGCCTGCCGGCCACCTGGGGCGGGGTCCTGAGCTCGGACGGTGGCGTGGGGGCGAGGGTGGCGTTGCTGGGTCTTAGGGGCCGTGCCAACTCAATGGTGGCTCCCAGTGGCTTCGGGCCAGCTTCTGTCGGGCAGGAGGGCCGGCCCGGTCTGCGTCTGAGCTGCGCCTAGCGCATCGTGGGCGGGCAGGTGGGATGCCCAAGGGCCCGCGGTCCCCGGGCCCGGAAGCCTCCTGGGCCACATCCCCGTGAGCGTCCTGCGGGATCTGGGGCGGGGCGCCAAGCGCCGAAAAGTTTGCTGGCTCCCGCCCGCCCTGGGCTGGGTGGTCGCCAGCACCTCCGCCACCCCCAGGTGCCCGAGACCTCCGTTCCCCTGCCTAGGCGGGCGGCGGGGCCCTGCCGGGACGGGCGGGCCGCTGGGCTGACGGTAAGGCCCAAGCGCCTGCTAAGCTGCGCCTCAAGAGGCAGCCCGCGACCCCGCCGGCATCCACTGCCGAAGCAGCCTAGAAGGGCCCGATCTCGCCGCGATCGCGGAAGCTAAGCAGGGTCGGGCCTGGTTAGAACTTGGATGGGAGACCTCTAGGGAAGACCGGGTGCTCTAGGCTTTTTGCCTCCCGCTCCGCCTTCTCCTTTTGGCGCTCGCGGCGTTCGCGGCTATCTCCGCCCCCGCCCGGCACAGCTGCAAGCCCCACCTCCTCAGGTCTCTCCCACCACAGCCAGCGTCTGATGGGGCGCTCCCCGCCTGCCTGAGCGGCCAGGCGGCCAGAAGGCGTCCCTGGAAGGCAGAGGCGCGCCAGACGCTCCGGGGGTGGCCTGACGGGAACCAGACGTGGCCGCGGACCCGGGGGCCGTCCGTGCGCCCCTTGAGCCCCTCGACCTGCACCTGGCCGCCCCCACTGCAGCCCAGCCCCGTCGCCGCCACCTGTCTGCCGGGCTGGCTCTCCACAGCTCCATACGGAAAAAGCCGCCCCTCCGCCGTTTCGCCATGGCCCGAGGCGGGAGCGGGATCGAGGGCCCAGGCCGCTTCCCCGGGCCTGCCGGCCACCTGGGGCGGGGTCCTGAGCTCGGACGGTGGCGTGGGGGCGAGGGTGGCGTTGCTGGGTCTTAGGGGCCGTGCCAACTCAATGGTGGCTCCCAGTGGCTTCGGGCCAGCTTCTGTCGGGCAGGAGGGCCGGCCCAGTCTGCGTCTGAGCTGCGCCTAGCGCATCGTGGGCGGGCAGGTGGGATGCCCAAGGGCCCGCGGTCCCCGGGCCCGGAAGCCTCCTGGGCCACATCCCCGTGAGCGTCCTGCGGGATCTGGGGCGGGGCGCCAAGCGCCGAAAAGTTTGCTGGCTCCCGCCCGCCCTGGGCTGGGTGGTCGCCAGCACCTCCGCCACCCCCAGGTGCCCGAGACCTCCGTTCCCCTGCCTAGGCGGGCGGCGGGGCCCTGCCGGGACGGGCGGGCCGCTGGGCTGACGGTAAGGCCCAAGCGCCTGCTAAGCTGCGCCTCAAGAGGCAGCCCGCGACCCCGCCGGCATCCACTGCCGAAGCAGCCTAGAAGGGCCCGATCTCGCCGCGATCGCGGAAGCTAAGCAGGGTCGGGCCTGGTTAGAACTTGGATGGGAGACCTCTAGGGAAGACCGGGTGCTCTAGGCTTTTTGCCTCCCGCTCCGCCTTCTCCTTTTGGCGCTCGCGGCGTTCGCGGCTATCTCCGCCCCCGCCCGGCACAGCTGCAAGCCCCACCTCCTCAGGTCTCTCCCACCACAGCCAGCGTCTGATGGGGCGCTCCCCGCCTGCCTGAGCGGCCAGGCGGCCAGAAGGCGTCCCTGGAAGGCAGAGGCGCGCCAGACGCTCCGGGGGTGGCCTGACGGGAACCAGACGTGGCCGCGGACCCGGGGGCCGTCCGTGCGCCCCTTGAGCCCCTCGACCTGCACCTGGCCGCCCCCACTGCAGCCCAGCCCCGTCGCCGCCACCTGTCTGCCGGGCTGGCTCTCCACAGCTCCATACGGAAAAAGCCGCCCCTCCGCCGTTTCGCCATGGCCCGAGGCGGGAGCGGGATCGAGGGCCCAGGCCGCTTCCCCGGGCCTGCCGGCCACCTGGGGCGGGGTCCTGAGCTCGGACGGTGGCGTGGGGGCGAGGGTGGCGTTGCTGGGTCTTAGGGGCCGTGCCAACTCAATGGTGGCTCCCAGTGGCTTCGGGCCAGCTTCTGTCGGGCAGGAGGGCCGGCCCGGTCTGCGTCTGAGCTGCGCCTAGCGCATCGTGGGCGGGCAGGTGGGATGCCCAAGGGCCCGCGGTCCCCGGGCCCGGAAGCCTCCTGGGCCACATCCCCGTGAGCGTCCTGCGGGATCTGGGGCGGGGCGCCAAGCGCCGAAAAGTTTGCTGGCTCCCGCCCGCCCTGGGCTGGGTGGTCGCCAGCACCTCCGCCACCCCCAGGTGCCCGAGACCTCCGTTCCCCTGCCTAGGCGGGCGGCGGGGCCCTGCCGGGACGGGCGGGCCGCTGGGCTGACGGTAAGGCCCAAGCGCCTGCTAAGCTGCGCCTCAAGAGGCAGCCCGCGACCCCGCCGGCATCCACTGCCGAAGCAGCCTAGAAGGGCCCGATCTCGCCGCGATCGCGGAAGCTAAGCAGGGTCGGGCCTGGTTAGAACTTGGATGGGAGACCTCTAGGGAAGACCGGGTGCTCTAGGCTTTTTGCCTCCCGCTCCGCCTTCTCCTTTTGGCGCTCGCGGCGTTCGCGGCTATCTCCGCCCCCGCCCGGCACAGCTGCAAGCCCCACCTCCTCAGGTCTCTCCCACCACAGCCAGCGTCTGATGGGGCGCTCCCCGCCTGCCTGAGCGGCCAGGCGGCCAGAAGGCGTCCCTGGAAGGCAGAGGCGCGCCAGACGCTCCGGGGGTGGCCTGACGGGAACCAGACGTGGCCGCGGACCCGGGGGCCGTCCGTGCGCCCCTTGAGCCCCTCGACCTGCACCTGGCCGCCCCCACTGCAGCCCAGCCCCGTCGCCGCCACCTGTCTGCCGGGCTGGCTCTCCACAGCTCCATACGGAAAAAGCCGCCCCTCCGCCGTTTCGCCATGGCCCGAGGCGGGAGCGGGATCGAGGGCCCAGGCCGCTTCCCCGGGCCTGCCGGCCACCTGGGGCGGGGTCCTGAGCTCGGACGGTGGCGTGGGGGCGAGGGTGGCGTTGCTGGGTCTTAGGGGCCGTGCCAACTCAATGGTGGCTCCCAGTGGCTTCGGGCCAGCTTCTGTCGGGCAGGAGGGCCGGCCCGGTCTGCGTCTGAGCTGCGCCTAGCGCATCGTGGGCGGGCAGGTGGGATGCCCAAGGGCCCGCGGTCCCCGGGCCCGGAAGCCTCCTGGGCCACATCCCCGTGAGCGTCCTGCGGGATCTGGGGCGGGGCGCCAAGCGCCGAAAAGTTTGCTGGCTCCCGCCCGCCCTGGGCTGGGTGGTCGCCAGCACCTCCGCCACCCCCAGGTGCCCGAGACCTCCGTTCCCCTGCCTAGGCGGGCGGCGGGGCCCTGCCGGGACGGGCGGGCCGCTGGGCTGACGGTAAGGCCCAAGCGCCTGCTAAGCTGCGCCTCAAGAGGCAGCCCGCGACCCCGCCGGCATCCACTGCCGAAGCAGCCTAGAAGGGCCCGATCTCGCCGCGATCGCGGAAGCTAAGCAGGGTCGGGCCTGGTTAGAACTTGGATGGGAGACCTCTAGGGAAGACCGGGTGCTCTAGGCTTTTTGCCTCCCGCTCCGCCTTCTCCTTTTGGCGCTCGCGGCGTTCGCGGCTATCTCCGCCCCCGCCCGGCACAGCTGCAAGCCCCACCTCCTCAGGTCTCTCCCACCACAGCCAGCGTCTGATGGGGCGCTCCCCGCCTGCCTGAGCGGCCAGGCGGCCAGAAGGCGTCCCTGGAAGGCAGAGGCGCGCCAGACGCTCCGGGGGTGGCCTGACGGGAACCAGACGTGGCCGCGGACCCGGGGGCCGTCCGTGCGCCCCTTGAGCCCCTCGACCTGCACCTGGCCGCCCCCACTGCAGCCCAGCCCCGTCGCCGCCACCTGTCTGCCGGGCTGGCTCTCCACAGCTCCATACGGAAAAAGCCGCCCCTCCGCCGTTTCGCCATGGCCCGAGGCGGGAGCGGGATCGAGGGCCCAGGCCGCTTCCCCGGGCCTGCCGGCCACCTGGGGCGGGGTCCTGAGCTCGGACGGTGGCGTGGGGGCGAGGGTGGCGTTGCTGGGTCTTAGGGGCCGTGCCAACTCAATGGTGGCTCCCAGTGGCTTCGGGCCAGCTTCTGTCGGGCAGGAGGGCCGGCCCGGTCTGCGTCTGAGCTGCGCCTAGCGCATCGTGGGCGGGCAGGTGGGATGCCCAAGGGCCCGCGGTCCCCGGGCCCGGAAGCCTCCTGGGCCACATCCCCGTGAGCGTCCTGCGGGATCTGGGGCGGGGCGCCAAGCGCCGAAAAGTTTGCTGGCTCCCGCCCGCCCTGGGCTGGGTGGTCGCCAGCACCTCCGCCACCCCCAGGTGCCCGAGACCTCCGTTCCCCTGCCTAGGCGGGCGGCGGGGCCCTGCCGGGACGGGCGGGCCGCTGGGCTGACGGTAAGGCCCAAGCGCCTGCTAAGCTGCGCCTCAAGAGGCAGCCCGCGACCCCGCCGGCATCCACTGCCGAAGCAGCCTAGAAGGGCCCGATCTCGCCGCGATCGCGGAAGCTAAGCAGGGTCGGGCCTGGTTAGAACTTGGATGGGAGACCTCTAGGGAAGACCGGGTGCTCTAGGCTTTTTGCCTCCCGCTCCGCCTTCTCCTTTTGGCGCTCGCGGCGTTCGCGGCTATCTCCGCCCCCGCCCGGCACAGCTGCAAGCCCCACCTCCTCAGGTCTCTCCCACCACAGCCAGCGTCTGATGGGGCGCTCCCCGCCTGCCTGAGCGGCCAGGCGGCCAGAAGGCGTCCCTGGAAGGCAGAGGCGCGCCAGACGCTCCGGGGGTGGCCTGACGGGAACCAGACGTGGCCGCGGACCCGGGGGCCGTCCGTGCGCCCCTTGAGCCCCTCGACCTGCACCTGGCCGCCCCCACTGCAGCCCAGCCCCGTCGCCGCCACCTGTCTGCCGGGCTGGCTCTCCACAGCTCCATACGGAAAAAGCCGCCCCTCCGCCGTTTCGCCATGGCCCGAGGCGGGAGCGGGATCGAGGGCCCAGGCCGCTTCCCCGGGCCTGCCGGCCACCTGGGGCGGGGTCCTGAGCTCGGACGGTGGCGTGGGGGCGAGGGTGGCGTTGCTGGGTCTTAGGGGCCGTGCCAACTCAATGGTGGCTCCCAGTGGCTTCGGGCCAGCTTCTGTCGGGCAGGAGGGCCGGCCCGGTCTGCGTCTGAGCTGCGCCTAGCGCATCGTGGGCGGGCAGGTGGGATGCCCAAGGGCCCGCGGTCCCCGGGCCCGGAAGCCTCCTGGGCCACATCCCCGTGAGCGTCCTGCGGGATCTGGGGCGGGGCGCCAAGCGCCGAAAAGTTTGCTGGCTCCCGCCCGCCCTGGGCTGGGTGGTCGCCAGCACCTCCGCCACCCCCAGGTGCCCGAGACCTCCGTTCCCCTGCCTAGGCGGGCGGCGGGGCCCTGCCGGGACGGGCGGGCCGCTGGGCTGACGGTAAGGCCCAAGCGCCTGCTAAGCTGCGCCTCAAGAGGCAGCCCGCGACCCCGCCGGCATCCACTGCCGAAGCAGCCTAGAAGGGCCCGATCTCGCCGCGATCGCGGAAGCTAAGCAGGGTCGGGCCTGGTTAGAACTTGGATGGGAGACCTCTAGGGAAGACCGGGTGCTCTAGGCTTTTTGCCTCCCGCTCCGCCTTCTCCTTTTGGCGCTCGCGGCGTTCGCGGCTATCTCCGCCCCCGCCCGGCACAGCTGCAAGCCCCACCTCCTCAGGTCTCTCCCACCACAGCCAGCGTCTGATGGGGCGCTCCCCGCCTGCCTGAGCGGCCAGGCGGCCAGAAGGCGTCCCTGGAAGGCAGAGGCGCGCCAGACGCTCCGGGGGTGGCCTGACGGGAACCAGACGTGGCCGCGGACCCGGGGGCCGTCCGTGCGCCCCTTGAGCCCCTCGACCTGCACCTGGCCGCCCCCACTGCAGCCCAGCCCCGGCGCCGCCACCTGTCTGCCGGGCTGGCTCTCCACAGCTCCATACGGAAAAAGCCGCCCCTCCGCCGTTTCGCCATGGCCCGAGGCGGGAGCGGGATCGAGGGCCCAGGCCGCTTCCCCGGGCCTGCCGGCCACCTGGGGCGGGGTCCTGAGCTCGGACGGTGGCGTGGGGGCGAGGGTGGCGTTGCTGGGTCTTAGGGGCCGTGCCAACTCAATGGTGGCTCCCAGTGGCTTCGGGCCAGCTTCTGTCGGGCAGGAGGGCCGGCCCGGTCTGCGTCTGAGCTGCGCCTAGCGCATCGTGGGCGGGCAGGTGGGATGCCCAAGGGCCCGCGGTCCCCGGGCCCGGAAGCCTCCTGGGCCACATCCCCGTGAGCGTCCTGCGGGATCTGGGGTGGGGCGCCAAGCGCCGAAAAGTTTGCTGGCTCCCGCCCGCCCTGGGCTGGGTGGTCGCCAGCACCTCCGCCACCCCCAGGTGCCCGAGACCTCCGTTCCCCTGCCTAGGCGGGCGGCGGGGCCCTGCCGGGACGGGCGGGCCGCTGGGCTGACGGTAAGGCCCAAGCGCCTGCTAAGCTGCGCCTCAAGAGGCAGCCCGCGACCCCGCCGGCATCCACTGCCGAAGCAGCCTAGAAGGGCCCGATCTCGCCGCGATCGCGGAAGCTAAGCAGGGTCGGGCCTGGTTAGAACTTGGATGGGAGACCTCTAGGGAAGACCGGGTGCTCTAGGCTTTTTGCCTCCCGCTCCGCCTTCTCCTTTTGGCGCTCGCGGCGTTCGCGGCTATCTCCGCCCCCGCCCGGCACAGCTGCAAGCCCCACCTCCTCAGGTCTCTCCCACCACAGCCAGCGTCTGATGGGGCGCTCCCCGCCTGCCTGAGCGGCCAGGCGGCCAGAAGGCGTCCCTGGAAGGCAGAGGCGCGCCAGACGCTCCGGGGGTGGCCTGACGGGAACCAGACGTGGCCGCGGACCCGGGGGCCGTCCGTGCGCCCCTTGAGCCCCTCGACCTGCACCTGGCCGCCCCCACTGCAGCCCAGCCCCGTCGCCGCCACCTGTCTGCCGGGCTGGCTCTCCACAGCTCCATACGGAAAAAGCCGCCCCTCCGCCGTTTCGCCATGGCCCGAGGCGGGAGCGGGATCGAGGGCCCAGGCCGCTTCCCCGGGCCTGCCGGCCACCTGGGGCGGGGTCCTGAGCTCGGACGGTGGCGTGGGGGCGAGGGTGGCGTTGCTGGGTCTTAGGGGCCGTGCCAACTCAATGGTGGCTCCCAGTGGCTTCGGGCCAGCTTCTGTCGGGCAGGAGGGCCGGCCCGGTCTGCGTCTGAGCTGCGCCTAGCGCATCGTGGGCGGGCAGGTGGGATGCCCAAGGGCCCGCGGTCCCCGGGCCCGGAAGCCTCCTGGGCCACATCCCCGTGAGCGTCCTGCGGGATCTGGGGCGGGGCGCCAAGCGCCGAAAAGTTTGCTGGCTCCCGCCCGCCCTGGGCTGGGTGGTCGCCAGCACCTCCGCCACCCCCAGGTGCCCGAGACCTCCGTTCCCCTGCCTAGGCGGGCGGCGGGGCCCTGCCGGGACGGGCGGGCCGCTGGGCTGACGGTAAGGCCCAAGCGCCTGCTAAGCTGCGCCTCAAGAGGCAGCCCGCGACCCCGCCGGCATCCACTGCCGAAGCAGCCTAGAAGGGCCCGATCTCGCCGCGATCGCGGAAGCTAAGCAGGGTCGGGCCTGGTTAGAACTTGGATGGGAGACCTCTAGGGAAGACCGGGTGCTCTAGGCTTTTTGCCTCCCGCTCCGCCTTCTCCTTTTGGCGCTCGCGGCGTTCGCGGCTATCTCCGCCCCCGCCCGGCACAGCTGCAAGCCCCACCTCCTCAGGTCTCTCCCACCACAGCCAGCGTCTGATGGGGCGCTCCCCGCCTGCCTGAGCGGCCAGGCGGCCAGAAGGCGTCCCTGGAAGGCAGAGGCGCGCCAGACGCTCCGGGGGTGGCCTGACGGGAACCAGACGTGGCCGCGGACCCGGGGGCCGTCCGTGCGCCCCTTGAGCCCCTCGACCTGCACCTGGCCGCCCCCACTGCAGCCCAGCCCCGTCGCCGCCACCTGTCTGCCGGGCTGGCTCTCCACAGCTCCATACGGAAAAAGCCGCCCCTCCGCCGTTTCGCCATGGCCCGAGGCGGGAGCGGGATCGAGGGCCCAGGCCGCTTCCCCGGGCCTGCCGGCCACCTGGGGCGGGGTCCTGAGCTCGGACGGTGGCGTGGGGGCGAGGGTGGCGTTGCTGGGTCTTAGGGGCCGTGCCAACTCAATGGTGGCTCCCAGTGGCTTCGGGCCAGCTTCTGTCGGGCAGGAGGGCCGGCCCGGTCTGCGTCTGAGCTGCGCCTAGCGCATCGTGGGCGGGCAGGTGGGATGCCCAAGGGCCCGCGGTCCCCGGGCCCGGAAGCCTCCTGGGCCACATCCCCGTGAGCGTCCTGCGGGATCTGGGGCGGGGCGCCAAGCGCCGAAAAGTTTGCTGGCTCCCGCCCGCCCTGGGCTGGGTGGTCGCCAGCACCTCCGCCACCCCCAGGTGCCCGAGACCTCCGTTCCCCTGCCTAGGCGGGCGGCGGGGCCCTGCCGGGACGGGCGGGCCGCTGGGCTGACGGTAAGGCCCAAGCGCCTGCTAAGCTGCGCCTCAAGAGGCAGCCCGCGACCCCGCCGGCATCCACTGCCGAAGCAGCCTAGAAGGGCCCGATCTCGCCGCGATCGCGGAAGCTAAGCAGGGTCGGGCCTGGTTAGAACTTGGATGGGAGACCTCTAGGGAAGACCGGGTGCTCTAGGCTTTTTGCCTCCCGCTCCGCCTTCTCCTTTTGGCGCTCGCGGCGTTCGCGGCTATCTCCGCCCCCGCCCGGCACAGCTGCAAGCCCCACCTCCTCAGGTCTCTCCCACCACAGCCAGCGTCTGATGGGGCGCTCCCCGCCTGCCTGAGCGGCCAGGCGGCCAGAAGGCGTCCCTGGAAGGCAGAGGCACGCCAGACGCTCCGGGGGTGGCCTGACGGGAACCAGACGTGGCCGCGGACCCGGGGGCCGTCCGTGCGCCCCTTGAGCCCCTCGACCTGCACCTGGCCGCCCCCACTGCAGCCCAGCCCCGTCGCCGCCACCTGTCTGCCGGGCTGGCTCTCCACAGCTCCATACGGAAAAAGCCGCCCCTCCGCCGTTTCGCCATGGCCCGAGGCGGGAGCGGGATCGAGGGCCCAGGCCGCTTCCCCGGGCCTGCCGGCCACCTGGGGCGGGGTCCTGAGCTCGGACGGTGGCGTGGGGGCGAGGGTGGCGTTGCTGGGTCTTAGGGGCCGTGCCAACTCAATGGTGGCTCCCAGTGGCTTCGGGCCAGCTTCTGTCGGGCAGGAGGGCCGGCCCGGTCTGCGTCTGAGCTGCGCCTAGCGCATCGTGGGCGGGCAGGTGGGATGCCCAAGGGCCCGCGGTCCCCGGGCCCGGAAGCCTCCTGGGCCACATCCCCGTGAGCGTCCTGCGGGATCTGGGGCGGGGCGCCAAGCGCCGAAAAGTTTGCTGGCTCCCGCCCGCCCTGGGCTGGGTGGTCGCCAGCACCTCCGCCACCCCCAGGTGCCCGAGACCTCCGTTCCCCTGCCTAGGCGGGCGGCGGGGCCCTGCCGGGACGGGCGGGCCGCTGGGCTGACGGTAAGGCCCAAGCGCCTGCTAAGCTGCGCCTCAAGAGGCAGCCCGCGACCCCGCCGGCATCCACTGCCGAAGCAGCCTAGAAGGGCCCGATCTCGCCGCGATCGCGGAAGCTAAGCAGGGTCGGGCCTGGTTAGAACTTGGATGGGAGACCTCTAGGGAAGACCGGGTGCTCTAGGCTTTTTGCCTCCCGCTCCGCCTTCTCCTTTTGGCGCTCGCGGCGTTCGCGGCTATCTCCGCCCCCGCCCGGCACAGCTGCAAGCCCCACCTCCTCAGGTCTCTCCCACCACAGCCAGCGTCTGATGGGGCGCTCCCCGCCTGCCTGAGCGGCCAGGCGGCCAGAAGGCGTCCCTGGAAGGCAGAGGCGCGCCAGACGCTCCGGGGGTGGCCTGACGGGAACCAGACGTGGCCGCGGACCCGGGGGCCGTCCGTGCGCCCCTTGAGCCCCTCGACCTGCACCTGGCCGCCCCCACTGCAGCCCAGCCCCGTCGCCGCCACCTGTCTGCCGGGCTGGCTCTCCACAGCTCCATACGGAAAAAGCCGCCCCTCCGCCGTTTCGCCATGGCCCGAGGCGGGAGCGGGATCGAGGGCCCAGGCCGCTTCCCCGGGCCTGCCGGCCACCTGGGGCGGGGTCCTGAGCTCGGACGGTGGCGTGGGGGCGAGGGTGGCGTTGCTGGGTCTTAGGGGCCGTGCCAACTCAATGGTGGCTCCCAGTGGCTTCGGGCCAGCTTCTGTCGGGCAGGAGGGCCGGCCCGGTCTGCGTCTGAGCTGCGCCTAGCGCATCGTGGGCGGGCAGGTGGGATGCCCAAGGGCCCGCGGTCCCCGGGCCCGGAAGCCTCCTGGGCCACATCCCCGTGAGCGTCCTGCGGGATCTGGGGCGGGGCGCCAAGCGCCGAAAAGTTTGCTGGCTCCCGCCCGCCCTGGGCTGGGTGGTCGCCAGCACCTCCGCCACCCCCAGGTGCCCGAGACCTCCGTTCCCCTGCCTAGGCGGGCGGCGGGGCCCTGCCGGGACGGGCGGGCCGCTGGGCTGACGGTAAGGCCCAAGCGCCTGCTAAGCTGCGCCTCAAGAGGCAGCCCGCGACCCCGCCGGCATCCACTGCCGAAGCAGCCTAGAAGGGCCCGATCTCGCCGCGATCGCGGAAGCTAAGCAGGGTCGGGCCTGGTTAGAACTTGGATGGGAGACCTCTAGGGAAGACCGGGTGCTCTAGGCTTTTTGCCTCCCGCTCCGCCTTCTCCTTTTGGCGCTCGCGGCGTTCGCGGCTATCTCCGCCCCCGCCCGGCACAGCTGCAAGCCCCACCTCCTCAGGTCTCTCCCACCACAGCCAGCGTCTGATGGGGCGCTCCCCGCCTGCCTGAGCGGCCAGGCGGCCAGAAGGCGTCCCTGGAAGGCAGAGGCGCGCCAGACGCTCCGGGGGTGGCCTGACGGGAACCAGACGTGGCCGCGGACCCGGGGGCCGTCCGTGCGCCCCTTGAGCCCCTCGACCTGCACCTGGCCGCCCCCACTGCAGCCCAGCCCCGTCGCCGCCACCTGTCTGCCGGGCTGGCTCTCCACAGCTCCATACGGAAAAAGCCGCCCCTCCGCCGTTTCGCCATGGCCCGAGGCGGGAGCGGGATCGAGGGCCCAGGCCGCTTCCCCGGGCCTGCCGGCCACCTGGGGCGGGGTCCTGAGCTCGGACGGTGGCGTGGGGGCGAGGGTGGCGTTGCTGGGTCTTAGGGGCCGTGCCAACTCAATGGTGGCTCCCAGTGGCTTCGGGCCAGCTTCTGTCGGGCAGGAGGGCCGGCCCGGTCTGCGTCTGAGCTGCGCCTAGCGCATCGTGGGCGGGCAGGTGGGATGCCCAAGGGCCCGCGGTCCCCGGGCCCGGAAGCCTCCTGGGCCACATCCCCGTGAGCGTCCTGCGGGATCTGGGGCGGGGCGCCAAGCGCCGAAAAGTTTGCTGGCTCCCGCCCGCCCTGGGCTGGGTGGTCGCCAGCACCTCCGCCACCCCCAGGTGCCCGAGACCTCCGTTCCCCTGCCTAGGCGGGCGGCGGGGCCCTGCCGGGACGGGCGGGCCGCTGGGCTGACGGTAAGGCCCAAGCGCCTGCTAAGCTGCGCCTCAAGAGGCAGCCCGCGACCCCGCCGGCATCCACTGCCGAAGCAGCCTAGAAGGGCCCGATCTCGCCGCGATCGCGGAAGCTAAGCAGGGTCGGGCCTGGTTAGAACTTGGATGGGAGACCTCTAGGGAAGACCGGGTGCTCTAGGCTTTTTGCCTCCCGCTCCGCCTTCTCCTTTTGGCGCTCGCGGCGTTCGCGGCTATCTCCGCCCCCGCCCGGCACAGCTGCAAGCCCCACCTCCTCAGGTCTCTCCCACCACAGCCAGCGTCTGATGGGGCGCTCCCCGCCTGCCTGAGCGGCCAGGCGGCCAGAAGGCGTCCCTGGAAGGCAGAGGCGCGCCAGACGCTCCGGGGGTGGCCTGACGGGAACCAGACGTGGCCGCGGACCCGGGGGCCGTCCGTGCGCCCCTTGAGCCCCTCGACCTGCACCTGGCCGCCCCCACTGCAGCCCAGCCCCGGCGCCGCCACCTGTCTGCCGGGCTGGCTCTCCACAGCTCCATACGGAAAAAGCCGCCCCTCCGCCGTTTCGCCATGGCCCGAGGCGGGAGCGGGATCGAGGGCCCAGGCCGCTTCCCCGGGCCTGCCGGCCACCTGGGGCGGGGTCCTGAGCTCGGACGGTGGCGTGGGGGCGAGGGTGGCGTTGCTGGGTCTTAGGGGCCGTGCCAACTCAATGGTGGCTCCCAGTGGCTTCGGGCCAGCTTCTGTCGGGCAGGAGGGCCGGCCCGGTCTGCGTCTGAGCTGCGCCTAGCGCATCGTGGGCGGGCAGGTGGGATGCCCAAGGGCCCGCGGTCCCCGGGCCCGGAAGCCTCCTGGGCCACATCCCCGTGAGCGTCCTGCGGGATCTGGGGCGGGGCGCCAAGCGCCGAAAAGTTTGCTGGCTCCCGCCCGCCCTGGGCTGGGTGGTCGCCAGCACCTCCGCCACCCCCAGGTGCCCGAGACCTCCGTTCCCCTGCCTAGGCGGGCGGCGGGGCCCTGCCGGGACGGGCGGGCCGCTGGGCTGACGGTAAGGCCCAAGCGCCTGCTAAGCTGCGCCTCAAGAGGCAGCCCGCGACCCCGCCGGCATCCACTGCCGAAGCAGCCTAGAAGGGCCCGATCTCGCCGCGATCGCGGAAGCTAAGCAGGGTCGGGCCTGGTTAGAACTTGGATGGGAGACCTCTAGGGAAGACCGGGTGCTCTAGGCTTTTTGCCTCCCGCTCCGCCTTCTCCTTTTGGCGCTCGCGGCGTTCGCGGCTATCTCCGCCCCCGCCCGGCACAGCTGCAAGCCCCACCTCCTCAGGTCTCTCCCACCACAGCCAGCGTCTGATGGGGCGCTCCCCGCCTGCCTGAGCGGCCAGGCGGCCAGAAGGCGTCCCTGGAAGGCAGAGGCGCGCCAGACGCTCCGGGGGTGGCCTGACGGGAACCAGACGTGGCCGCGGACCCGGGGGCCGTCCGTGCGCCCCTTGAGCCCCTCGACCTGCACCTGGCCGCCCCCACTGCAGCCCAGCCCCGGCGCCGCCACCTGTCTGCCGGGCTGGCTCTCCACAGCTCCATACGGAAAAAGCCGCCCCTCCGCCGTTTCGCCATGGCCCGAGGCGGGAGCGGGATCGAGGGCCCAGGCCGCTTCCCCGGGCCTGCCGGCCACCTGGGGCGGGGTCCTGAGCTCGGACGGTGGCGTGGGGGCGAGGGTGGCGTTGCTGGGTCTTAGGGGCCGTGCCAACTCAATGGTGGCTCCCAGTGGCTTCGGGCCAGCTTCTGTCGGGCAGGAGGGCCGGCCCGGTCTGCGTCTGAGCTGCGCCTAGCGCATCGTGGGCGGGCAGGTGGGATGCCCAAGGGCCCGCGGTCCCCGGGCCCGGAAGCCTCCTGGGCCACATCCCCGTGAGCGTCCTGCGGGATCTGGGGCGGGGCGCCAAGCGCCGAAAAGTTTGCTGGCTCCCGCCCGCCCTGGGCTGGGTGGTCGCCAGCACCTCCGCCACCCCCAGGTGCCCGAGACCTCCGTTCCCCTGCCTAGGCGGGCGGCGGGGCCCTGCCGGGACGGGCGGGCCGCTGGGCTGACGGTAAGGCCCAAGCGCCTGCTAAGCTGCGCCTCAAGAGGCAGCCCGCGACCCCGCCGGCATCCACTGCCGAAGCAGCCTAGAAGGGCCCGATCTCGCCGCGATCGCGGAAGCTAAGCAGGGTCGGGCCTGGTTAGAACTTGGATGGGAGACCTCTAGGGAAGACCGGGTGCTCTAGGCTTTTTGCCTCCCGCTCCGCCTTCTCCTTTTGGCGCTCGCGGCGTTCGCGGCTATCTCCGCCCCCGCCCGGCACAGCTGCAAGCCCCACCTCCTCAGGTCTCTCCCACCACAGCCAGCGTCTGATGGGGCGCTCCCCGCCTGCCTGAGCGGCCAGGCGGCCAGAAGGCGTCCCTGGAAGGCAGAGGCGCGCCAGACGCTCCGGGGGTGGCCTGACGGGAACCAGACGTGGCCGCGGACCCGGGGGCCGTCCGTGCGCCCCTTGAGCCCCTCGACCTGCACCTGGCCGCCCCCACTGCAGCCCAGCCCCGTCGCCGCCACCTGTCTGCCGGGCTGGCTCTCCACAGCTCCATACGGAAAAAGCCGCCCCTCCGCCGTTTCGCCATGGCCCGAGGCGGGAGCGGGATCGAGGGCCCAGGCCGCTTCCCCGGGCCTGCCGGCCACCTGGGGCGGGGTCCTGAGCTCGGACGGTGGCGTGGGGGCGAGGGTGGCGTTGCTGGGTCTTAGGGGCCGTGCCAACTCAATGGTGGCTCCCAGTGGCTTCGGGCCAGCTTCTGTCGGGCAGGAGGGCCGGCCCGGTCTGCGTCTGAGCTGCGCCTAGCGCATCGTGGGCGGGCAGGTGGGATGCCCAAGGGCCCGCGGTCCCCGGGCCCGGAAGCCTCCTGGGCCACATCCCCGTGAGCGTCCTGCGGGATCTGGGGCGGGGCGCCAAGCGCCGAAAAGTTTGCTGGCTCCCGCCCGCCCTGGGCTGGGTGGTCGCCAGCACCTCCGCCACCCCCAGGTGCCCGAGACCTCCGTTCCCCTGCCTAGGCGGGCGGCGGGGCCCTGCCGGGACGGGCGGGCCGCTGGGCTGACGGTAAGGCCCAAGCGCCTGCTAAGCTGCGCCTCAAGAGGCAGCCCGCGACCCCGCCGGCATCCACTGCCGAAGCAGCCTAGAAGGGCCCGATCTCGCCGCGATCGCGGAAGCTAAGCAGGGTCGGGCCTGGTTAGAACTTGGATGGGAGACCTCTAGGGAAGACCGGGTGCTCTAGGCTTTTTGCCTCCCGCTCCGCCTTCTCCTTTTGGCGCTCGCGGCGTTCGCGGCTATCTCCGCCCCCGCCCGGCACAGCTGCAAGCCCCACCTCCTCAGGTCTCTCCCACCACAGCCAGCGTCTGATGGGGCGCTCCCCGCCTGCCTGAGCGGCCAGGCGGCCAGAAGGCGTCCCTGGAAGGCAGAGGCGCGCCAGACGCTCCGGGGGTGGCCTGACGGGAACCAGACGTGGCCGCGGACCCGGGGGCCGTCCGTGCGCCCCTTGAGCCCCTCGACCTGCACCTGGCCGCCCCCACTGCAGCCCAGCCCCGGCGCCGCCACCTGTCTGCCGGGCTGGCTCTCCACAGCTCCATACGGAAAAAGCCGCCCCTCCGCCGTTTCGCCATGGCCCGAGGCGGGAGCGGGATCGAGGGCCCAGGCCGCTTCCCCGGGCCTGCCGGCCACCTGGGGCGGGGTCCTGAGCTCGGACGGTGGCGTGGGGGCGAGGGTGGCGTTGCTGGGTCTTAGGGGCCGTGCCAACTCAATGGTGGCTCCCAGTGGCTTCGGGCCAGCTTCTGTCGGGCAGGAGGGCCGGCCCGGTCTGCGTCTGAGCTGCGCCTAGCGCATCGTGGGCGGGCAGGTGGGATGCCCAAGGGCCCGCGGTCCCCGGGCCCGGAAGCCTCCTGGGCCACATCCCCGTGAGCGTCCTGCGGGATCTGGGGCGGGGCGCCAAGCGCCGAAAAGTTTGCTGGCTCCCGCCCGCCCTGGGCTGGGTGGTCGCCAGCACCTCCGCCACCCCCAGGTGCCCGAGACCTCCGTTCCCCTGCCTAGGCGGGCGGCGGGGCCCTGCCGGGACGGGCGGGCCGCTGGGCTGACGGTAAGGCCCAAGCGCCTGCTAAGCTGCGCCTCAAGAGGCAGCCCGCGACCCCGCCGGCATCCACTGCCGAAGCAGCCTAGAAGGGCCCGATCTCGCCGCGATCGCGGAAGCTAAGCAGGGTCGGGCCTGGTTAGAACTTGGATGGGAGACCTCTAGGGAAGACCGGGTGCTCTAGGCTTTTTGCCTCCCGCTCCGCCTTCTCCTTTTGGCGCTCGCGGCGTTCGCGGCTATCTCCGCCCCCGCCCGGCACAGCTGCAAGCCCCACCTCCTCAGGTCTCTCCCACCACAGCCAGCGTCTGATGGGGCGCTCCCCGCCTGCCTGAGCGGCCAGGCGGCCAGAAGGCGTCCCTGGAAGGCAGAGGCGCGCCAGACGCTCCGGGGGTGGCCTGACGGGAACCAGACGTGGCCGCGGACCCGGGGGCCGTCCGTGCGCCCCTTGAGCCCCTCGACCTGCACCTGGCCGCCCCCACTGCAGCCCAGCCCCGGCGCCGCCACCTGTCTGCCGGGCTGGCTCTCCACAGCTCCATACGGAAAAAGCCGCCCCTCCGCCGTTTCGCCATGGCCCGAGGCGGGAGCGGGATCGAGGGCCCAGGCCGCTTCCCCGGGCCTGCCGGCCACCTGGGGCGGGGTCCTGAGCTCGGACGGTGGCGTGGGGGCGAGGGTGGCGTTGCTGGGTCTTAGGGGCCGTGCCAACTCAATGGTGGCTCCCAGTGGCTTCGGGCCAGCTTCTGTCGGGCAGGAGGGCCGGCCCGGTCTGCGTCTGAGCTGCGCCTAGCGCATCGTGGGCGGGCAGGTGGGATGCCCAAGGGCCCGCGGTCCCCGGGCCCGGAAGCCTCCTGGGCCACATCCCCGTGAGCGTCCTGCGGGATCTGGGGCGGGGCGCCAAGCGCCGAAAAGTTTGCTGGCTCCCGCCCGCCCTGGGCTGGGTGGTCGCCAGCACCTCCGCCACCCCCAGGTGCCCGAGACCTCCGTTCCCCTGCCTAGGCGGGCGGCGGGGCCCTGCCGGGACGGGCGGGCCGCTGGGCTGACGGTAAGGCCCAAGCGCCTGCTAAGCTGCGCCTCAAGAGGCAGCCCGCGACCCCGCCGGCATCCACTGCCGAAGCAGCCTAGAAGGGCCCGATCTCGCCGCGATCGCGGAAGCTAAGCAGGGTCGGGCCTGGTTAGAACTTGGATGGGAGACCTCTAGGGAAGACCGGGTGCTCTAGGCTTTTTGCCTCCCGCTCCGCCTTCTCCTTTTGGCGCTCGCGGCGTTCGCGGCTATCTCCGCCCCCGCCCGGCACAGCTGCAAGCCCCACCTCCTCAGGTCTCTCCCACCACAGCCAGCGTCTGATGGGGCGCTCCCCGCCTGCCTGAGCGGCCAGGCGGCCAGAAGGCGTCCCTGGAAGGCAGAGGCGCGCCAGACGCTCCGGGGGTGGCCTGACGGGAACCAGACGTGGCCGCGGACCCGGGGGCCGTCCGTGCGCCCCTTGAGCCCCTCGACCTGCACCTGGCCGCCCCCACTGCAGCCCAGCCCCGGCGCCGCCACCTGTCTGCCGGGCTGGCTCTCCACAGCTCCATACGGAAAAAGCCGCCCCTCCGCCGTTTCGCCATGGCCCGAGGCGGGAGCGGGATCGAGGGCCCAGGCCGCTTCCCCGGGCCTGCCGGCCACCTGGGGCGGGGTCCTGAGCTCGGACGGTGGCGTGGGGGCGAGGGTGGCGTTGCTGGGTCTTAGGGGCCGTGCCAACTCAATGGTGGCTCCCAGTGGCTTCGGGCCAGCTTCTGTCGGGCAGGAGGGCCGGCCCGGTCTGCGTCTGAGCTGCGCCTAGCGCATCGTGGGCGGGCAGGTGGGATGCCCAAGGGCCCGCGGTCCCCGGGCCCGGAAGCCTCCTGGGCCACATCCCCGTGAGCGTCCTGCGGGATCTGGGGCGGGGCGCCAAGCGCCGAAAAGTTTGCTGGCTCCCGCCCGCCCTGGGCTGGGTGGTCGCCAGCACCTCCGCCACCCCCAGGTGCCCGAGACCTCCGTTCCCCTGCCTAGGCGGGCGGCGGGGCCCTGCCGGGACGGGCGGGCCGCTGGGCTGACGGTAAGGCCCAAGCGCCTGCTAAGCTGCGCCTCAAGAGGCAGCCCGCGACCCCGCCGGCATCCACTGCCGAAGCAGCCTAGAAGGGCCCGATCTCGCCGCGATCGCGGAAGCTAAGCAGGGTCGGGCCTGGTTAGAACTTGGATGGGAGACCTCTAGGGAAGACCGGGTGCTCTAGGCTTTTTGCCTCCCGCTCCGCCTTCTCCTTTTGGCGCTCGCGGCGTTCGCGGCTATCTCCGCCCCCGCCCGGCACAGCTGCAAGCCCCACCTCCTCAGGTCTCTCCCACCACAGCCAGCGTCTGATGGGGCGCTCCCCGCCTGCCTGAGCGGCCAGGCGGCCAGAAGGCGTCCCTGGAAGGCAGAGGCGCGCCAGACGCTCCGGGGGTGGCCTGACGGGAACCAGACGTGGCCGCGGACCCGGGGGCCGTCCGTGCGCCCCTTGAGCCCCTCGACCTGCACCTGGCCGCCCCCACTGCAGCCCAGCCCCGTCGCCGCCACCTGTCTGCCGGGCTGGCTCTCCACAGCTCCATACGGAAAAAGCCGCCCCTCCGCCGTTTCGCCATGGCCCGAGGCGGGAGCGGGATCGAGGGCCCAGGCCGCTTCCCCGGGCCTGCCGGCCACCTGGGGCGGGGTCCTGAGCTCGGACGGTGGCGTGGGGGCGAGGGTGGCGTTGCTGGGTCTTAGGGGCCGTGCCAACTCAATGGTGGCTCCCAGTGGCTTCGGGCCAGCTTCTGTCGGGCAGGAGGGCCGGCCCGGTCTGCGTCTGAGCTGCGCCTAGCGCATCGTGGGCGGGCAGGTGGGATGCCCAAGGGCCCGCGGTCCCCGGGCCCGGAAGCCTCCTGGGCCACATCCCCGTGAGCGTCCTGCGGGATCTGGGGCGGGGCGCCAAGCGCCGAAAAGTTTGCTGGCTCCCGCCCGCCCTGGGCTGGGTGGTCGCCAGCACCTCCGCCACCCCCAGGTGCCCGAGACCTCCGTTCCCCTGCCTAGGCGGGCGGCGGGGCCCTGCCGGGACGGGCGGGCCGCTGGGCTGACGGTAAGGCCCAAGCGCCTGCTAAGCTGCGCCTCAAGAGGCAGCCCGCGACCCCGCCGGCATCCACTGCCGAAGCAGCCTAGAAGGGCCCGATCTCGCCGCGATCGCGGAAGCTAAGCAGGGTCGGGCCTGGTTAGAACTTGGATGGGAGACCTCTAGGGAAGACCGGGTGCTCTAGGCTTTTTGCCTCCCGCTCCGCCTTCTCCTTTTGGCGCTCGCGGCGTTCGCGGCTATCTCCGCCCCCGCCCGGCACAGCTGCAAGCCCCACCTCCTCAGGTCTCTCCCACCACAGCCAGCGTCTGATGGGGCGCTCCCCGCCTGCCTGAGCGGCCAGGCGGCCAGAAGGCGTCCCTGGAAGGCAGAGGCGCGCCAGACGCTCCGGGGGTGGCCTGACGGGAACCAGACGTGGCCGCGGACCCGGGGGCCGTCCGTGCGCCCCTTGAGCCCCTCGACCTGCACCTGGCCGCCCCCACTGCAGCCCAGCCCCGGCGCCGCCACCTGTCTGCCGGGCTGGCTCTCCACAGCTCCATACGGAAAAAGCCGCCCCTCCGCCGTTTCGCCATGGCCCGAGGCGGGAGCGGGATCGAGGGCCCAGGCCGCTTCCCCGGGCCTGCCGGCCACCTGGGGCGGGGTCCTGAGCTCGGACGGTGGCGTGGGGGCGAGGGTGGCGTTGCTGGGTCTTAGGGGCCGTGCCAACTCAATGGTGGCTCCCAGTGGCTTCGGGCCAGCTTCTGTCGGGCAGGAGGGCCGGCCCGGTCTGCGTCTGAGCTGCGCCTAGCGCATCGTGGGCGGGCAGGTGGGATGCCCAAGGGCCCGCGGTCCCCGGGCCCGGAAGCCTCCTGGGCCACATCCCCGTGAGCGTCCTGCGGGATCTGGGGCGGGGCGCCAAGCGCCGAAAAGTTTGCTGGCTCCCGCCCGCCCTGGGCTGGGTGGTCGCCAGCACCTCCGCCACCCCCAGGTGCCCGAGACCTCCGTTCCCCTGCCTAGGCGGGCGGCGGGGCCCTGCCGGGACGGGCGGGCCGCTGGGCTGACGGTAAGGCCCAAGCGCCTGCTAAGCTGCGCCTCAAGAGGCAGCCCGCGACCCCGCCGGCATCCACTGCCGAAGCAGCCTAGAAGGGCCCGATCTCGCCGCGATCGCGGAAGCTAAGCAGGGTCGGGCCTGGTTAGAACTTGGATGGGAGACCTCTAGGGAAGACCGGGTGCTCTAGGCTTTTTGCCTCCCGCTCCGCCTTCTCCTTTTGGCGCTCGCGGCGTTCGCGGCTATCTCCGCCCCCGCCCGGCACAGCTGCAAGCCCCACCTCCTCAGGTCTCTCCCACCACAGCCAGCGTCTGACGGGGCGCTCCCCGCCTGCCTGAGCGGCCAGGCGGCCAGAAGGCGTCCCTGGAAGGCAGAGGCGCGCCAGACGCTCCGGGGGTGGCCTGACGGGAACCAGACGTGGCCGCGGACCCGGGGGCCGTCCGTGCGCCCCTTGAGCCCCTCGACCTGCACCTGGCCGCCCCCACTGCAGCCCAGCCCCGTCGCCGCCACCTGTCTGCCGGGCTGGCTCTCCACAGCTCCATACGGAAAAAGCCGCCCCTCCGCCGTTTCGCCATGGCCCGAGGCGGGAGCGGGATCGAGGGCCCAGGCCGCTTCCCCGGGCCTGCCGGCCACCTGGGGCGGGGTCCTGAGCTCGGACGGTGGCGTGGGGGCGAGGGTGGCGTTGCTGGGTCTTAGGGGCCGTGCCAACTCAATGGTGGCTCCCAGTGGCTTCGGGCCAGCTTCTGTCGGGCAGGAGGGCCGGCCCGGTCTGCGTCTGAGCTGCGCCTAGCGCATCGTGGGCGGGCAGGTGGGATGCCCAAGGGCCCGCGGTCCCCGGGCCCGGAAGCCTCCTGGGCCACATCCCCGTGAGCGTCCTGCGGGATCTGGGGCGGGGCGCCAAGCGCCGAAAAGTTTGCTGGCTCCCGCCCGCCCTGGGCTGGGTGGTCGCCAGCACCTCCGCCACCCCCAGGTGCCCGAGACCTCCGTTCCCCTGCCTAGGCGGGCGGCGGGGCCCTGCCGGGACGGGCGGGCCGCTGGGCTGACGGTAAGGCCCAAGCGCCTGCTAAGCTGCGCCTCAAGAGGCAGCCCGCGACCCCGCCGGCATCCACTGCCGAAGCAGCCTAGAAGGGCCCGATCTCGCCGCGATCGCGGAAGCTAAGCAGGGTCGGGCCTGGTTAGAACTTGGATGGGAGACCTCTAGGGAAGACCGGGTGCTCTAGGCTTTTTGCCTCCCGCTCCGCCTTCTCCTTTTGGCGCTCGCGGCGTTCGCGGCTATCTCCGCCCCCGCCCGGCACAGCTGCAAGCCCCACCTCCTCAGGTCTCTCCCACCACAGCCAGCGTCTGACGGGGCGCTCCCCGCCTGCCTGAGCGGCCAGGCGGCCAGAAGGCGTCCCTGGAAGGCAGAGGCGCGCCAGACGCTCCGGGGGTGGCCTGACGGGAACCAGACGTGGCCGCGGACCCGGGGGCCGTCCGTGCGCCCCTTGAGCCCCTCGACCTGCACCTGGCCGCCCCCACTGCAGCCCAGCCCCGTCGCCGCCACCTGTCTGCCGGGCTGGCTCTCCACAGCTCCATACGGAAAAAGCCGCCCCTCCGCCGTTTCGCCATGGCCCGAGGCGGGAGCGGGATCGAGGGCCCAGGCCGCTTCCCCGGGCCTGCCGGCCACCTGGGGCGGGGTCCTGAGCTCGGACGGTGGCGTGGGGGCGAGGGTGGCGTTGCTGGGTCTTAGGGGCCGTGCCAACTCAATGGTGGCTCCCAGTGGCTTCGGGCCAGCTTCTGTCGGGCAGGAGGGCCGGCCCGGTCTGCGTCTGAGCTGCGCCTAGCGCATCGTGGGCGGGCAGGTGGGATGCCCAAGGGCCCGCGGTCCCCGGGCCCGGAAGCCTCCTGGGCCACATCCCCGTGAGCGTCCTGCGGGATCTGGGGCGGGGCGCCAAGCGCCGAAAAGTTTGCTGGCTCCCGCCCGCCCTGGGCTGGGTGGTCGCCAGCACCTCCGCCACCCCCAGGTGCCCGAGACCTCCGTTCCCCTGCCTAGGCGGGCGGCGGGGCCCTGCCGGGACGGGCGGGCCGCTGGGCTGACGGTAAGGCCCAAGCGCCTGCTAAGCTGCGCCTCAAGAGGCAGCCCGCGACCCCGCCGGCATCCACTGCCGAAGCAGCCTAGAAGGGCCCGATCTCGCCGCGATCGCGGAAGCTAAGCAGGGTCGGGCCTGGTTAGAACTTGGATGGGAGACCTCTAGGGAAGACCGGGTGCTCTAGGCTTTTTGCCTCCCGCTCCGCCTTCTCCTTTTGGCGCTCGCGGCGTTCGCGGCTATCTCCGCCCCCGCCCGGCACAGCTGCAAGCCCCACCTCCTCAGGTCTCTCCCACCACAGCCAGCGTCTGACGGGGCGCTCCCCGCCTGCCTGAGCGGCCAGGCGGCCAGAAGGCGTCCCTGGAAGGCAGAGGCGCGCCAGACGCTCCGGGGGTGGCCTGACGGGAACCAGACGTGGCCGCGGACCCGGGGGCCGTCCGTGCGCCCCTTGAGCCCCTCGACCTGCACCTGGCCGCCCCCACTGCAGCCCAGCCCCGTCGCCGCCACCTGTCTGCCGGGCTGGCTCTCCACAGCTCCATACGGAAAAAGCCGCCCCTCCGCCGTTTCGCCATGGCCCGAGGCGGGAGCGGGATCGAGGGCCCAGGCCGCTTCCCCGGGCCTGCCGGCCACCTGGGGCGGGGTCCTGAGCTCGGACGGTGGCGTGGGGGCGAGGGTGGCGTTGCTGGGTCTTAGGGGCCGTGCCAACTCAATGGTGGCTCCCAGTGGCTTCGGGCCAGCTTCTGTCGGGCAGGAGGGCCGGCCCGGTCTGCGTCTGAGCTGCGCCTAGCGCATCGTGGGCGGGCAGGTGGGATGCCCAAGGGCCCGCGGTCCCCGGGCCCGGAAGCCTCCTGGGCCACATCCCCGTGAGCGTCCTGCGGGATCTGGGGCGGGGCGCCAAGCGCCGAAAAGTTTGCTGGCTCCCGCCCGCCCTGGGCTGGGTGGTCGCCAGCACCTCCGCCACCCCCAGGTGCCCGAGACCTCCGTTCCCCTGCCTAGGCGGGCGGCGGGGCCCTGCCGGGACGGGCGGGCCGCTGGGCTGACGGTAAGGCCCAAGCGCCTGCTAAGCTGCGCCTCAAGAGGCAGCCCGCGACCCCGCCGGCATCCACTGCCGAAGCAGCCTAGAAGGGCCCGATCTCGCCGCGATCGCGGAAGCTAAGCAGGGTCGGGCCTGGTTAGAACTTGGATGGGAGACCTCTAGGGAAGACCGGGTGCTCTAGGCTTTTTGCCTCCCGCTCCGCCTTCTCCTTTTGGCGCTCGCGGCGTTCGCGGCTATCTCCGCCCCCGCCCGGCACAGCTGCAAGCCCCACCTCCTCAGGTCTCTCCCACCACAGCCAGCGTCTGACGGGGCGCTCCCCGCCTGCCTGAGCGGCCAGGCGGCCAGAAGGCGTCCCTGGAAGGCAGAGGCGCGCCAGACGCTCCGGGGGTGGCCTGACGGGAACCAGACGTGGCCGCGGACCCGGGGGCCGTCCGTGCGCCCCTTGAGCCCCTCGACCTGCACCTGGCCGCCCCCACTGCAGCCCAGCCCCGTCGCCGCCACCTGTCTGCCGGGCTGGCTCTCCACAGCTCCATACGGAAAAAGCCGCCCCTCCGCCGTTTCGCCATGGCCCGAGGCGGGAGCGGGATCGAGGGCCCAGGCCGCTTCCCCGGGCCTGCCGGCCACCTGGGGCGGGGTCCTGAGCTCGGACGGTGGCGTGGGGGCGAGGGTGGCGTTGCTGGGTCTTAGGGGCCGTGCCAACTCAATGGTGGCTCCCAGTGGCTTCGGGCCAGCTTCTGTCGGGCAGGAGGGCCGGCCCGGTCTGCGTCTGAGCTGCGCCTAGCGCATCGTGGGCGGGCAGGTGGGATGCCCAAGGGCCCGCGGTCCCCGGGCCCGGAAGCCTCCTGGGCCACATCCCCGTGAGCGTCCTGCGGGATCTGGGGCGGGGCGCCAAGCGCCGAAAAGTTTGCTGGCTCCCGCCCGCCCTGGGCTGGGTGGTCGCCAGCACCTCCGCCACCCCCAGGTGCCCGAGACCTCCGTTCCCCTGCCTAGGCGGGCGGCGGGGCCCTGCCGGGACGGGCGGGCCGCTGGGCTGACGGTAAGGCCCAAGCGCCTGCTAAGCTGCGCCTCAAGAGGCAGCCCGCGACCCCGCCGGCATCCACTGCCGAAGCAGCCTAGAAGGGCCCGATCTCGCCGCGATCGCGGAAGCTAAGCAGGGTCGGGCCTGGTTAGAACTTGGATGGGAGACCTCTAGGGAAGACCGGGTGCTCTAGGCTTTTTGCCTCCCGCTCCGCCTTCTCCTTTTGGCGCTCGCGGCGTTCGCGGCTATCTCCGCCCCCGCCCGGCACAGCTGCAAGCCCCACCTCCTCAGGTCTCTCCCACCACAGCCAGCGTCTGACGGGGCGCTCCCCGCCTGCCTGAGCGGCCAGGCGGCCAGAAGGCGTCCCTGGAAGGCAGAGGCGCGCCAGACGCTCCGGGGGTGGCCTGACGGGAACCAGACGTGGCCGCGGACCCGGGGGCCGTCCGTGCGCCCCTTGAGCCCCTCGACCTGCACCTGGCCGCCCCCACTGCAGCCCAGCCCCGGCGCCGCCACCTGTCTGCCGGGCTGGCTCTCCACAGCTCCATACGGAAAAAGCCGCCCCTCCGCCGTTTCGCCATGGCCCGAGGCGGGAGCGGGATCGAGGGCCCAGGCCGCTTCCCCGGGCCTGCCGGCCACCTGGGGCGGGGTCCTGAGCTCGGACGGTGGCGTGGGGGCGAGGGTGGCGTTGCTGGGTCTTAGGGGCCGTGCCAACTCAATGGTGGCTCCCAGTGGCTTCGGGCCAGCTTCTGTCGGGCAGGAGGGCCGGCCCGGTCTGCGTCTGAGCTGCGCCTAGCGCATCGTGGGCGGGCAGGTGGGATGCCCAAGGGCCCGCGGTCCCCGGGCCCGGAAGCCTCCTGGGCCACATCCCCGTGAGCGTCCTGCGGGATCTGGGGCGGGGCGCCAAGCGCCGAAAAGTTTGCTGGCTCCCGCCCGCCCTGGGCTGGGTGGTCGCCAGCACCTCCGCCACCCCCAGGTGCCCGAGACCTCCGTTCCCCTGCCTAGGCGGGCGGCGGGGCCCTGCCGGGACGGGCGGGCCGCTGGGCTGACGGTAAGGCCCAAGCGCCTGCTAAGCTGCGCCTCAAGAGGCAGCCCGCGACCCCGCCGGCATCCACTGCCGAAGCAGCCTAGAAGGGCCCGATCTCGCCGCGATCGCGGAAGCTAAGCAGGGTCGGGCCTGGTTAGAACTTGGATGGGAGACCTCTAGGGAAGACCGGGTGCTCTAGGCTTTTTGCCTCCCGCTCCGCCTTCTCCTTTTGGCGCTCGCGGCGTTCGCGGCTATCTCCGCCCCCGCCCGGCACAGCTGCAAGCCCCACCTCCTCAGGTCTCTCCCACCACAGCCAGCGTCTGACGGGGCGCTCCCCGCCTGCCTGAGCGGCCAGGCGGCCAGAAGGCGTCCCTGGAAGGCAGAGGCGCGCCAGACGCTCCGGGGGTGGCCTGACGGGAACCAGACGTGGCCGCGGACCCGGGGGCCGTCCGTGCGCCCCTTGAGCCCCTCGACCTGCACCTGGCCGCCCCCACTGCAGCCCAGCCCCGTCGCCGCCACCTGTCTGCCGGGCTGGCTCTCCACAGCTCCATACGGAAAAAGCCGCCCCTCCGCCGTTTCGCCATGGCCCGAGGCGGGAGCGGGATCGAGGGCCCAGGCCGCTTCCCCGGGCCTGCCGGCCACCTGGGGCGGGGTCCTGAGCTCGGACGGTGGCGTGGGGGCGAGGGTGGCGTTGCTGGGTCTTAGGGGCCGTGCCAACTCAATGGTGGCTCCCAGTGGCTTCGGGCCAGCTTCTGTCGGGCAGGAGGGCCGGCCCGGTCTGCGTCTGAGCTGCGCCTAGCGCATCGTGGGCGGGCAGGTGGGATGCCCAAGGGCCCGCGGTCCCCGGGCCCGGAAGCCTCCTGGGCCACATCCCCGTGAGCGTCCTGCGGGATCTGGGGCGGGGCGCCAAGCGCCGAAAAGTTTGCTGGCTCCCGCCCGCCCTGGGCTGGGTGGTCGCCAGCACCTCCGCCACCCCCAGGTGCCCGAGACCTCCGTTCCCCTGCCTAGGCGGGCGGCGGGGCCCTGCCGGGACGGGCGGGCCGCTGGGCTGACGGTAAGGCCCAAGCGCCTGCTAAGCTGCGCCTCAAGAGGCAGCCCGCGACCCCGCCGGCATCCACTGCCGAAGCAGCCTAGAAGGGCCCGATCTCGCCGCGATCGCGGAAGCTAAGCAGGGTCGGGCCTGGTTAGAACTTGGATGGGAGACCTCTAGGGAAGACCGGGTGCTCTAGGCTTTTTGCCTCCCGCTCCGCCTTCTCCTTTTGGCGCTCGCGGCGTTCGCGGCTATCTCCGCCCCCGCCCGGCACAGCTGCAAGCCCCACCTCCTCAGGTCTCTCCCACCACAGCCAGCGTCTGACGGGGCGCTCCCCGCCTGCCTGAGCGGCCAGGCGGCCAGAAGGCGTCCCTGGAAGGCAGAGGCGCGCCAGACGCTCCGGGGGTGGCCTGACGGGAACCAGACGTGGCCGCGGACCCGGGGGCCGTCCGTGCGCCCCTTGAGCCCCTCGACCTGCACCTGGCCGCCCCCACTGCAGCCCAGCCCCGTCGCCGCCACCTGTCTGCCGGGCTGGCTCTCCACAGCTCCATACGGAAAAAGCCGCCCCTCCGCCGTTTCGCCATGGCCCGAGGCGGGAGCGGGATCGAGGGCCCAGGCCGCTTCCCCGGGCCTGCCGGCCACCTGGGGCGGGGTCCTGAGCTCGGACGGTGGCGTGGGGGCGAGGGTGGCGTTGCTGGGTCTTAGGGGCCGTGCCAACTCAATGGTGGCTCCCAGTGGCTTCGGGCCAGCTTCTGTCGGGCAGGAGGGCCGGCCCGGTCTGCGTCTGAGCTGCGCCTAGCGCATCGTGGGCGGGCAGGTGGGATGCCCAAGGGCCCGCGGTCCCCGGGCCCGGAAGCCTCCTGGGCCACATCCCCGTGAGCGTCCTGCGGGATCTGGGGCGGGGCGCCAAGCGCCGAAAAGTTTGCTGGCTCCCGCCCGCCCTGGGCTGGGTGGTCGCCAGCACCTCCGCCACCCCCAGGTGCCCGAGACCTCCGTTCCCCTGCCTAGGCGGGCGGCGGGGCCCTGCCGGGACGGGCGGGCCGCTGGGCTGACGGTAAGGCCCAAGCGCCTGCTAAGCTGCGCCTCAAGAGGCAGCCCGCGACCCCGCCGGCATCCACTGCCGAAGCAGCCTAGAAGGGCCCGATCTCGCCGCGATCGCGGAAGCTAAGCAGGGTCGGGCCTGGTTAGAACTTGGATGGGAGACCTCTAGGGAAGACCGGGTGCTCTAGGCTTTTTGCCTCCCGCTCCGCCTTCTCCTTTTGGCGCTCGCGGCGTTCGCGGCTATCTCCGCCCCCGCCCGGCACAGCTGCAAGCCCCACCTCCTCAGGTCTCTCCCACCACAGCCAGCGTCTGACGGGGCGCTCCCCGCCTGCCTGAGCGGCCAGGCGGCCAGAAGGCGTCCCTGGAAGGCAGAGGCGCGCCAGACGCTCCGGGGGTGGCCTGACGGGAACCAGACGTGGCCGCGGACCCGGGGGCCGTCCGTGCGCCCCTTGAGCCCCTCGACCTGCACCTGGCCGCCCCCACTGCAGCCCAGCCCCGTCGCCGCCACCTGTCTGCCGGGCTGGCTCTCCACAGCTCCATACGGAAAAAGCCGCCCCTCCGCCGTTTCGCCATGGCCCGAGGCGGGAGCGGGATCGAGGGCCCAGGCCGCTTCCCCGGGCCTGCCGGCCACCTGGGGCGGGGTCCTGAGCTCGGACGGTGGCGTGGGGGCGAGGGTGGCGTTGCTGGGTCTTAGGGGCCGTGCCAACTCAATGGTGGCTCCCAGTGGCTTCGGGCCAGCTTCTGTCGGGCAGGAGGGCCGGCCCGGTCTGCGTCTGAGCTGCGCCTAGCGCATCGTGGGCGGGCAGGTGGGATGCCCAAGGGCCCGCGGTCCCCGGGCCCGGAAGCCTCCTGGGCCACATCCCCGTGAGCGTCCTGCGGGATCTGGGGCGGGGCGCCAAGCGCCGAAAAGTTTGCTGGCTCCCGCCCGCCCTGGGCTGGGTGGTCGCCAGCACCTCCGCCACCCCCAGGTGCCCGAGACCTCCGTTCCCCTGCCTAGGCGGGCGGCGGGGCCCTGCCGGGACGGGCGGGCCGCTGGGCTGACGGTAAGGCCCAAGCGCCTGCTAAGCTGCGCCTCAAGAGGCAGCCCGCGACCCCGCCGGCATCCACTGCCGAAGCAGCCTAGAAGGGCCCGATCTCGCCGCGATCGCGGAAGCTAAGCAGGGTCGGGCCTGGTTAGAACTTGGATGGGAGACCTCTAGGGAAGACCGGGTGCTCTAGGCTTTTTGCCTCCCGCTCCGCCTTCTCCTTTTGGCGCTCGCGGCGTTCGCGGCTATCTCCGCCCCCGCCCGGCACAGCTGCAAGCCCCACCTCCTCAGGTCTCTCCCACCACAGCCAGCGTCTGATGGGGCGCTCCCCGCCTGCCTGAGCGGCCAGGCGGCCAGAAGGCGTCCCTGGAAGGCAGAGGCGCGCCAGACGCTCCGGGGGTGGCCTGACGGGAACCAGACGTGGCCGCGGACCCGGGGGCCGTCCGTGCGCCCCTTGAGCCCCTCGACCTGCACCTGGCCGCCCCCACTGCAGCCCAGCCCCGGCGCCGCCACCTGTCTGCCGGGCTGGCTCTCCACAGCTCCATACGGAAAAAGCCGCCCCTCCGCCGTTTCGCCATGGCCCGAGGCGGGAGCGGGATCGAGGGCCCAGGCCGCTTCCCCGGGCCTGCCGGCCACCTGGGGCGGGGTCCTGAGCTCGGACGGTGGCGTGGGGGCGAGGGTGGCGTTGCTGGGTCTTAGGGGCCGTGCCAACTCAATGGTGGCTCCCAGTGGCTTCGGGCCAGCTTCTGTCGGGCAGGAGGGCCGGCCCGGTCTGCGTCTGAGCTGCGCCTAGCGCATCGTGGGCGGGCAGGTGGGATGCCCAAGGGCCCGCGGTCCCCGGGCCCGGAAGCCTCCTGGGCCACATCCCCGTGAGCGTCCTGCGGGATCTGGGGCGGGGCGCCAAGCGCCGAAAAGTTTGCTGGCTCCCGCCCGCCCTGGGCTGGGTGGTCGCCAGCACCTCCGCCACCCCCAGGTGCCCGAGACCTCCGTTCCCCTGCCTAGGCGGGCGGCGGGGCCCTGCCGGGACGGGCGGGCCGCTGGGCTGACGGTAAGGCCCAAGCGCCTGCTAAGCTGCGCCTCAAGAGGCAGCCCGCGACCCCGCCGGCATCCACTGCCGAAGCAGCCTAGAAGGGCCCGATCTCGCCGCGATCGCGGAAGCTAAGCAGGGTCGGGCCTGGTTAGAACTTGGATGGGAGACCTCTAGGGAAGACCGGGTGCTCTAGGCTTTTTGCCTCCCGCTCCGCCTTCTCCTTTTGGCGCTCGCGGCGTTCGCGGCTATCTCCGCCCCCGCCCGGCACAGCTGCAAGCCCCACCTCCTCAGGTCTCTCCCACCACAGCCAGCGTCTGACGGGGCGCTCCCCGCCTGCCTGAGCGGCCAGGCGGCCAGAAGGCGTCCCTGGAAGGCAGAGGCGCGCCAGACGCTCCGGGGGTGGCCTGACGGGAACCAGACGTGGCCGCGGACCCGGGGGCCGTCCGTGCGCCCCTTGAGCCCCTCGACCTGCACCTGGCCGCCCCCACTGCAGCCCAGCCCCGTCGCCGCCACCTGTCTGCCGGGCTGGCTCTCCACAGCTCCATACGGAAAAAGCCGCCCCTCCGCCGTTTCGCCATGGCCCGAGGCGGGAGCGGGATCGAGGGCCCAGGCCGCTTCCCCGGGCCTGCCGGCCACCTGGGGCGGGGTCCTGAGCTCGGACGGTGGCGTGGGGGCGAGGGTGGCGTTGCTGGGTCTTAGGGGCCGTGCCAACTCAATGGTGGCTCCCAGTGGCTTCGGGCCAGCTTCTGTCGGGCAGGAGGGCCGGCCCGGTCTGCGTCTGAGCTGCGCCTAGCGCATCGTGGGCGGGCAGGTGGGATGCCCAAGGGCCCGCGGTCCCCGGGCCCGGAAGCCTCCTGGGCCACATCCCCGTGAGCGTCCTGCGGGATCTGGGGCGGGGCGCCAAGCGCCGAAAAGTTTGCTGGCTCCCGCCCGCCCTGGGCTGGGTGGTCGCCAGCACCTCCGCCACCCCCAGGTGCCCGAGACCTCCGTTCCCCTGCCTAGGCGGGCGGCGGGGCCCTGCCGGGACGGGCGGGCCGCTGGGCTGACGGTAAGGCCCAAGCGCCTGCTAAGCTGCGCCTCAAGAGGCAGCCCGCGACCCCGCCGGCATCCACTGCCGAAGCAGCCTAGAAGGGCCCGATCTCGCCGCGATCGCGGAAGCTAAGCAGGGTCGGGCCTGGTTAGAACTTGGATGGGAGACCTCTAGGGAAGACCGGGTGCTCTAGGCTTTTTGCCTCCCGCTCCGCCTTCTCCTTTTGGCGCTCGCGGCGTTCGCGGCTATCTCCGCCCCCGCCCGGCACAGCTGCAAGCCCCACCTCCTCAGGTCTCTCCCACCACAGCCAGCGTCTGACGGGGCGCTCCCCGCCTGCCTGAGCGGCCAGGCGGCCAGAAGGCGTCCCTGGAAGGCAGAGGCGCGCCAGACGCTCCGGGGGTGGCCTGACGGGAACCAGACGTGGCCGCGGACCCGGGGGCCGTCCGTGCGCCCCTTGAGCCCCTCGACCTGCACCTGGCCGCCCCCACTGCAGCCCAGCCCCGTCGCCGCCACCTGTCTGCCGGGCTGGCTCTCCACAGCTCCATACGGAAAAAGCCGCCCCTCCGCCGTTTCGCCATGGCCCGAGGCGGGAGCGGGATCGAGGGCCCAGGCCGCTTCCCCGGGCCTGCCGGCCACCTGGGGCGGGGTCCTGAGCTCGGACGGTGGCGTGGGGGCGAGGGTGGCGTTGCTGGGTCTTAGGGGCCGTGCCAACTCAATGGTGGCTCCCAGTGGCTTCGGGCCAGCTTCTGTCGGGCAGGAGGGCCGGCCCGGTCTGCGTCTGAGCTGCGCCTAGCGCATCGTGGGCGGGCAGGTGGGATGCCCAAGGGCCCGCGGTCCCCGGGCCCGGAAGCCTCCTGGGCCACATCCCCGTGAGCGTCCTGCGGGATCTGGGGCGGGGCGCCAAGCGCCGAAAAGTTTGCTGGCTCCCGCCCGCCCTGGGCTGGGTGGTCGCCAGCACCTCCGCCACCCCCAGGTGCCCGAGACCTCCGTTCCCCTGCCTAGGCGGGCGGCGGGGCCCTGCCGGGACGGGCGGGCCGCTGGGCTGACGGTAAGGCCCAAGCGCCTGCTAAGCTGCGCCTCAAGAGGCAGCCCGCGACCCCGCCGGCATCCACTGCCGAAGCAGCCTAGAAGGGCCCGATCTCGCCGCGATCGCGGAAGCTAAGCAGGGTCGGGCCTGGTTAGAACTTGGATGGGAGACCTCTAGGGAAGACCGGGTGCTCTAGGCTTTTTGCCTCCCGCTCCGCCTTCTCCTTTTGGCGCTCGCGGCGTTCGCGGCTATCTCCGCCCCCGCCCGGCACAGCTGCAAGCCCCACCTCCTCAGGTCTCTCCCACCACAGCCAGCGTCTGACGGGGCGCTCCCCGCCTGCCTGAGCGGCCAGGCGGCCAGAAGGCGTCCCTGGAAGGCAGAGGCGCGCCAGACGCTCCGGGGGTGGCCTGACGGGAACCAGACGTGGCCGCGGACCCGGGGGCCGTCCGTGCGCCCCTTGAGCCCCTCGACCTGCACCTGGCCGCCCCCACTGCAGCCCAGCCCCGTCGCCGCCACCTGTCTGCCGGGCTGGCTCTCCACAGCTCCATACGGAAAAAGCCGCCCCTCCGCCGTTTCGCCATGGCCCGAGGCGGGAGCGGGATCGAGGGCCCAGGCCGCTTCCCCGGGCCTGCCGGCCACCTGGGGCGGGGTCCTGAGCTCGGACGGTGGCGTGGGGGCGAGGGTGGCGTTGCTGGGTCTTAGGGGCCGTGCCAACTCAATGGTGGCTCCCAGTGGCTTCGGGCCAGCTTCTGTCGGGCAGGAGGGCCGGCCCGGTCTGCGTCTGAGCTGCGCCTAGCGCATCGTGGGCGGGCAGGTGGGATGCCCAAGGGCCCGCGGTCCCCGGGCCCGGAAGCCTCCTGGGCCACATCCCCGTGAGCGTCCTGCGGGATCTGGGGCGGGGCGCCAAGCGCCGAAAAGTTTGCTGGCTCCCGCCCGCCCTGGGCTGGGTGGTCGCCAGCACCTCCGCCACCCCCAGGTGCCCGAGACCTCCGTTCCCCTGCCTAGGCGGGCGGCGGGGCCCTGCCGGGACGGGCGGGCCGCTGGGCTGACGGTAAGGCCCAAGCGCCTGCTAAGCTGCGCCTCAAGAGGCAGCCCGCGACCCCGCCGGCATCCACTGCCGAAGCAGCCTAGAAGGGCCCGATCTCGCCGCGATCGCGGAAGCTAAGCAGGGTCGGGCCTGGTTAGAACTTGGATGGGAGACCTCTAGGGAAGACCGGGTGCTCTAGGCTTTTTGCCTCCCGCTCCGCCTTCTCCTTTTGGCGCTCGCGGCGTTCGCGGCTATCTCCGCCCCCGCCCGGCACAGCTGCAAGCCCCACCTCCTCAGGTCTCTCCCACCACAGCCAGCGTCTGACGGGGCGCTCCCCGCCTGCCTGAGCGGCCAGGCGGCCAGAAGGCGTCCCTGGAAGGCAGAGGCGCGCCAGACGCTCCGGGGGTGGCCTGACGGGAACCAGACGTGGCCGCGGACCCGGGGGCCGTCCGTGCGCCCCTTGAGCCCCTCGACCTGCACCTGGCCGCCCCCACTGCAGCCCAGCCCCGTCGCCGCCACCTGTCTGCCGGGCTGGCTCTCCACAGCTCCATACGGAAAAAGCCGCCCCTCCGCCGTTTCGCCATGGCCCGAGGCGGGAGCGGGATCGAGGGCCCAGGCCGCTTCCCCGGGCCTGCCGGCCACCTGGGGCGGGGTCCTGAGCTCGGACGGTGGCGTGGGGGCGAGGGTGGCGTTGCTGGGTCTTAGGGGCCGTGCCAACTCAATGGTGGCTCCCAGTGGCTTCGGGCCAGCTTCTGTCGGGCAGGAGGGCCGGCCCGGTCTGCGTCTGAGCTGCGCCTAGCGCATCGTGGGCGGGCAGGTGGGATGCCCAAGGGCCCGCGGTCCCCGGGCCCGGAAGCCTCCTGGGCCACATCCCCGTGAGCGTCCTGCGGGATCTGGGGCGGGGCGCCAAGCGCCGAAAAGTTTGCTGGCTCCCGCCCGCCCTGGGCTGGGTGGTCGCCAGCACCTCCGCCACCCCCAGGTGCCCGAGACCTCCGTTCCCCTGCCTAGGCGGGCGGCGGGGCCCTGCCGGGACGGGCGGGCCGCTGGGCTGACGGTAAGGCCCAAGCGCCTGCTAAGCTGCGCCTCAAGAGGCAGCCCGCGACCCCGCCGGCATCCACTGCCGAAGCAGCCTAGAAGGGCCCGATCTCGCCGCGATCGCGGAAGCTAAGCAGGGTCGGGCCTGGTTAGAACTTGGATGGGAGACCTCTAGGGAAGACCGGGTGCTCTAGGCTTTTTGCCTCCCGCTCCGCCTTCTCCTTTTGGCGCTCGCGGCGTTCGCGGCTATCTCCGCCCCCGCCCGGCACAGCTGCAAGCCCCACCTCCTCAGGTCTCTCCCACCACAGCCAGCGTCTGACGGGGCGCTCCCCGCCTGCCTGAGCGGCCAGGCGGCCAGAAGGCGTCCCTGGAAGGCAGAGGCGCGCCAGACGCTCCGGGGGTGGCCTGACGGGAACCAGACGTGGCCGCGGACCCGGGGGCCGTCCGTGCGCCCCTTGAGCCCCTCGACCTGCACCTGGCCGCCCCCACTGCAGCCCAGCCCCGTCGCCGCCACCTGTCTGCCGGGCTGGCTCTCCACAGCTCCATACGGAAAAAGCCGCCCCTCCGCCGTTTCGCCATGGCCCGAGGCGGGAGCGGGATCGAGGGCCCAGGCCGCTTCCCCGGGCCTGCCGGCCACCTGGGGCGGGGTCCTGAGCTCGGACGGTGGCGTGGGGGCAAGGGTGGCGTTGCTGGGTCTAAGGGGCTTTACCAACACAATGCTGGCTCCCACTGGCTTCGGGCCACCTGCTGTCGGGCAGGAGGGCCGGCCCGGTCTGCGGTTGGGCTTCGCCTAACGCAGCGTGGGCCGGCTACTACTATTGCTCTTGCTGATTCTTCTACTTCTATTTCTGGCCCTCTGCAGGTCAAATATGCTGCCACTATTACTGCTGCTGATGCCACTTCTACTGCTGTTTCTACCACTACTACTACTACTACTAGGCCAGTGCATGGCAAATACTACTACTATTACCACCACTGCTGCCATTACTACTACTGCTGCTACTACTACTGCTGCTGCTACTTGTACAGGTGCTGCTGCTACTACTACTACTAATAGCCCAGTGCATGGCAAATATTAACACTACTACTACTGCTGCTGCTTCTACTATTGCTACTACTACTGCTACTACTAGTAGTCCAGTGCATGGCAAATTCTACTACTATTACTACAACAGCTACTGCTGCTAATAGTAATGTTACTACTACTGCTAATGCTAGTAATCTAGTATATGGCAAATACTACTACTATTACTACTAGTGCTGCTGCTGCTACTTCCGCTACTACAACTATCAATACTACTAGCCCAGTGCGTGGCAAATATACTACTATTATTGCTGTGCCTGCTACTTCTACTACTATTCCTGGCCCACTGCAAGTCAAATCTGCTGCTCCAATTACTCCTGCTGCTGCCACTTCTACTGCTATTGCTACCACTATTACTACTACTACTAGCCCAGTGCATGGCAAATACTACTACTATTACTACTACTGCTGCTGCTTGTACAAATGCTACTACTACTGCTACTACTAGTAGTCCAGTGCATTGAAAATACTACTACTCCTCCTCCTGATGCTGCTACTACTTCTACTACTAGTATCAATACTACTAGCCCTGTGTATGGCAAATCTACTACTACTACTGCTATGGCTGCTACTTCTATTATCACTACTGGCCCACTGCAGGACAAATCTGCTGGTACTATTACTGCTGCTGATGCCACTTCTATTGCTGATGCTAACTCTACTACTACTGCTACTACTAGCAGTCCACTGCATGGCAAATCTACTACTACTACTTCAATTGCTGCTACTGCTACTACTACTACTGGCCCTCTGCAGGGAATATACGGTGCTACTACTCCTGCTGCTGCAGCCACTTCTCCTGCTGCTACTACCACTACTATTACTACTAGCCCAGTGCATGGCAAATACTACTTCTATTACCACTACTGCTGCTACTTCTACTGCTGCTGCTAGCTCCGTTCCCCGGCCTAGGCGGGCGGCGGGGCCCTGCCGGGACGGGCGGGCCGCTGGGCTGGCGGTAAGGCCCAAGCGCCCGCTAAGCTGCGCCTCAAGAGGCAGCCCGCGACCCCGCCGGCATCTACTGCCAAACCAGCCTACAAGGGCCCGATCTCGCCGCGATCGCGGAAGCTAAGCAGGGTCGGGCCTGGTTAGAACTTGGATGGGAGACCTCTAGGGAAGACCGGGTGCTCTAGGCTTTTTGCCTCCCGCTCCGCCGTCTCCTTTTGGCGCCCGCGGCGTTGGCGGCTATCTCCGCCCCCCGCCGGGTACAGCTGCAAGCCCCACCTCCTCAGGCCCCTCCCACCACAGCAAGCGTCTTATGAGGCGCTCCCCGCCTGCCTGACCGGCCAGGCGGCCAGAAGGCGTCCCTGGAAGGCAGAGGCACACCAGACGCTCCAGGGGTGGCCTGACGGAAACCAGACGTGGCCGCGGACCCGGGAGCCGTCCGTGAGGCCCGCGAGCCCCTCGACCTGCACCTGGCCGCCCCCACTGGAGCCCAGCCCCGGCGCCGCCACCTGTCTGCCGGGCTGGCTCTCCACAGCTCCATACGGAAAATGCCGCCCCTCCGCCGTTTCGCCATGGCCGGGGGCGGGAGCGGGATCGAGGGCCCAGGCCGCTTCCCCGGGCCTGCCGGCCACCTGGGGCGGGGTCCTGAGCTCGGACGGTGGCGTGGGGGCAAGGGTGGCGTTGCTGGGTCTAAGGGGCTTTACCAACACAATGCTGGCTCCCACTGGCTTCGGGCCACCTGCTGTCGGGCAGGAGGGCCGGCCCGGTCTGCGGTTGGGCTTCGCCTAACGCAGCGTGGGCCGGCTACTACTATTGCTCTTGCTGATTCTTCTACTTCTATTTCTGGCCCTCTGCAGGTCAAATATGCTGCCACTATTACTGCTGCTGATGCCACTTCTACTGCTGTTTCTACCACTACTACTACTACTACTAGGCCAGTGCATGGCAAATACTACTACTATTACCACCACTGCTGCCATTACTACTACTGCTGCTACTACTACTGCTGCTGCTACTTGTACAGGTGCTGCTGCTACTACTACTACTAATAGCCCAGTGCATGGCAAATATTAACACTACTACTACTGCTGCTGCTTCTACTATTGCTACTACTACTGCTACTACTAGTAGTCCAGTGCATGGCAAATTCTACTACTATTACTACAACAGCTACTGCTGCTAATAGTAATGTTACTACTACTGCTAATGCTAGTAATCTAGTATATGGCAAATACTACTACTATTACTACTAGTGCTGCTGCTGCTACTTCCGCTACTACAACTATCAATACTACTAGCCCAGTGCGTGGCAAATATACTACTATTATTGCTGTGCCTGCTACTTCTACTACTATTCCTGGCCCACTGCAAGTCAAATATGCTGCTCCAATTACTCCTGCTGCTGCCACTTCTACTGCTATTGCTACCACTATTACTACTACTACTAGCCCAGTGCATGGCAAATACTACTACTATTACTACTACTGCTGCTGCTTGTACAAATGCTACTACTACTGCTACTACTAGTAGTCCAGTGCATTGAAAATACTACTACTACTCCTCCTGATGCTGCTACTACTTCTACTACTAGTATCAATACTACTAGCCCTGTGTATGGCAAATCTACTACTACTACTGCTATGGCTGCTACTTCTATTATCACTACTGGCCCACTGCAGGACAAATCTGCTGGTACTATTACTGCTGCTGATGCCACTTCTATTGCTGATGCTAACTCTACTACTACTGCTACTACTAGCAGTCCACTGCATGGCAAATCTACTACTACTACTTCAATTGCTGCTACTGCTACTACTACTACTGGCCCTCTGCAGGGAATATACGGTGCTACTACTCCTGCTGCTGCAGCCACTTCTCCTGCTGCTACTACCACTACTATTACTACTAGCCCAGTGCATGGCAAATACTACTTCTATTACCACTACTGCTGCTACTTCTACTGCTGCTGCTAGCTCCGTTCCCCGGCCTAGGCGGGCGGCGGGGCCCTGCCGGGACGGGCGGGCCGCTGGGCTGGCGGTAAGGCCCAAGCGCCCGCTAAGCTGCGCCTCAAGAGGCAGCCCGCGACCCCGCCGGCATCTACTGCCAAACCAGCCTACAAGGGCCCGATCTCGCCGCGATCGCGGAAGCTAAGCAGGGTCGGGCCTGGTTAGAACTTGGATGGGAGACCTCTAGGGAAGACCGGGTGCTCTAGGCTTTTTGCCTCCCGCTCCGCCGTCTCCTTTTGGCGCCCGCGGCGTTGGCGGCTATCTCCGCCCCCCGCCGGGTACAGCTGCAAGCCCCACCTCCTCAGGCCCCTCCCACCACAGCAAGCGTCTTATGAGGCGCTCCCCGCCTGCCTGACCGGCCAGGCGGCCAGAAGGCGTCCCTGGAAGGCAGAGGCACACCAGACGCTCCAGGGGTGGCCTGACGGAAACCAGACGTGGCCGCGGACCCGGGAGCCGTCCGTGAGGCCCGCGAGCCCCTCGACCTGCACCTGGCCGCCCCCACTGGAGCCCAGCCCCGGCGCCGCCACCTGTCTGCCGGGCTGGCTCTCCACAGCTCCATACGGAAAAAGCCGCCCCTCCGCCGTTTCGCCATGGCCGGGGGCGGGAGCGGGATCGAGGGCCCAGGCCGCTTCCCCGGGCCTGCCGGCCACCTGGGGCGGGGTCCTGAGCTCGGACGGTGGCGTGGGGGCAAGGGTGGCGTTGCTGGGTCTAAGGGGCTTTACCAACACAATGCTGGCTCCCACTGGCTTCGGGCCACCTGCTGTCGGGCAGGAGGGCCGGCCCGGTCTGCGGTTGGGCTTCGCCTAACGCATCGTGGGCCGGCTACTACTATTGCTCTTGCTGATTCTTCTACTTCTATTTCTGGCCCTCTGCAGGTCAAATATGCTGCCACTATTACTGCTGCTGATGCCACTTCTACTGCTGTTTCTACCACTACTACTACTACTACTAGGCCAGTGCATGGCAAATACTACTACTATTACCACCACTGCTGCCATTACTACTACTGCTGCTACTACTACTGCTGCTGCTACTTGTACAGGTGCTGCTGCTACTACTACTACTAATAGCCCAGTGCATGGCAAATATTAACACTACTACTACTGCTGCTGCTTCTACTATTGCTACTACTACTGCTACTACTAGTAGTCCAGTGCATGGCAAATTCTACTACTATTACTACAACAGCTACTGCTGCTAATAGTAATGTTACTACTACTGCTAATGCTAGTAATCTAGTATATGGCAAATACTACTACTATTACTACTAGTGCTGCTGCTGCTACTTCCGCTACTACAACTATCAATACTACTAGCCCAGTGCGTGGCAAATATACTACTATTATTGCTGTGCCTGCTACTTCTACTACTATTCCTGGCCCACTGCAAGTCAAATATGCTGCTCCAATTACTCCTGCTGCTGCCACTTCTACTGCTATTGCTACCACTATTACTACTACTACTAGCCCAGTGCATGGCAAATACTACTACTATTACTACTACTGCTGCTGCTTGTACAAATGCTACTACTACTGCTACTACTAGTAGTCCAGTGCATTGAAAATACTACTACTACTCCTCCTGATGCTGCTACTACTTCTACTACTAGTATCAATACTACTAGCCCTGTGTATGGCAAATCTACTACTACTACTGCTATGGCTGCTACTTCTATTATCACTACTGGCCCACTGCAGGACAAATCTGCTGGTACTATTACTGCTGCTGATGCCACTTCTATTGCTGATGCTAACTCTACTACTACTGCTACTACTAGCAGTCCACTGCATGGCAAATCTACTACTACTACTTCAATTGCTGCTACTGCTACTACTACTACTGGCCCTCTGCAGGGAATATACGGTGCTACTACTCCTGCTGCTGCAGCCACTTCTCCTGCTGCTACTACCACTACTATTACTACTAGCCCAGTGCATGGCAAATACTACTTCTATTACCACTACTGCTGCTACTTCTACTGCTGCTGCTAGCTCCGTTCCCCGGCCTAGGCGGGCGGCGGGGCCCTGCCGGGACGGGCGGGCCGCTGGGGGCGGTAAGGCCCAAGCGCCCGCTAAGCTGCGCCTCAAGAGGCAGCCCGCGACCCCGCCGGCATCTACTGCCAAACCAGCCTACAAGGGCCCGATCTCGCCGCGATCGCGGAAGCTAAGCAGGGTCGGGCCTGGTTAGAACTTGGATGGGAGACCTCTAGGGAAGACCGGGTGCTCTAGGCTTTTTGCCTCCCGCTCCGCCGTCTCCTTTTGGCGCCCGCGGCGTTCGCGGCTATCTCCGCCCCCCGCCGGGTACAGCTGCAAGCCCCACCTCCTCAGGCCCCTCCCACCACAGCAAGCGTCTTATGAGGCGCTCCCCGCCTGCCTGACCGGCCAGGCGGCCAGAAGGCGTCCCTGGAAGGCAGAGGCACACCAGAAGCTCCAGGGGTTGCCTGACGGAAACCAGACGTGGCCGCGGACCCGGGGGCCGTCCGTGCGGCCCGCGAGCCCCTCGACCTGCACCTGGCCGCCCCCACTGGAGCCCAGCCCCGGCGCCGCCACCTGTCTGCCGGGCTGGCTCTCCACAGCTCCATACGGAAAAAGCCGCCCCTCCGCCGTTTCGCCATGGCTGGTGGCAGGAGCGGGATCGAGGGCCCAGGCCGCTTCCCCGGGCCTGCCGGCCACCTGGGGCGGGGTCCTGAGCTCGGACGGTGGCGTGGGGGCAAGGGTGGCGTTGCTGGGTCTAAGGGGCTTTACCAACACAATGCTGGCTCCCACTGGCTTCGGGCCACCTGCTGTCGGGCAGGAGGGCCGGCCCAGTCTGCGGTTGGGCTTCGCCTAACGCATCGTGGGCCGGCTACTACTATTGCTCTTGCTGATTCTTCTACTTCTATTTCTGGCCCTCTGCAGGTCAAATATGCTGCCACTATTACTGCTGCTGATGCCACTTCTACTGCTGTTTCTACCACTACTACTACTACTACTAGGCCAGTGCATGGCAAATACTACTACTATTACCACCACTGCTGCCATTACTACTACTGCTGCTACTACTACTGCTGCTGCTACTTGTACAGGTGCTGCTGCTACTACTACTACTAATAGCCCAGTGCATGGCAAATATTAACACTACTACTACTGCTGCTGCTTCTACTATTGCTACTACTACTGCTACTACTAGTAGTCCAGTGCATGGCAAATTCTACTACTATTACTACAACAGCTACTGCTGCTAATAGTAATGTTACTACTACTGCTAATGCTAGTAATCTAGTATATGGCAAATACTACTACTATTACTACTAGTGCTGCTGCTGCTACTTCCGCTACTACAACTATCAATACTACTAGCCCAGTGCGTGGCAAATATACTACTATTATTGCTGTGCCTGCTACTTCTACTACTATTCCTGGCCCACTGCAAGTCAAATATGCTGCTCCAATTACTCCTGCTGCTGCCACTTCTACTGCTATTGCTACCACTATTACTACTACTACTAGCCCAGTGCATGGCAAATACTACTACTATTACTACTACTGCTGCTGCTTGTACAAATGCTACTACTACTGCTACTACTAGTAGTCCAGTGCATTGAAAATACTACTACTCCTCCTCCTGATGCTGCTACTACTTCTACTACTAGTATCAATACTACTAGCCCTGTGTATGGCAAATCTACTACTACTACTGCTATGGCTGCTACTTCTATTATCACTACTGGCCCACTGCAGGACAAATCTGCTGGTACTATTACTGCTGCTGATGCCACTTCTATTGCTGATGCTAACTCTACTACTACTGCTACTACTAGCAGTCCACTGCATGGCAAATCTACTACTACTACTTCAATTGCTGCTACTGCTACTACTACTACTGGCCCTCTGCAGGGAATATACGGTGCTACTACTCCTGCTGCTGCAGCCACTTCTCCTGCTGCTACTACCACTACTATTACTACTAGCCCAGTGCATGGCAAATACTACTTCTATTACCACTACTGCTGCTACTTCTACTGCTGCTGCTAGCTCCTTTCCCCGGACTAGGCAGGCGGCGGGGCCCTGCCGGGACGGGCGGGCCGCTGGGCTGGCGGTAAGGCCCAAGCGCCCGCTAAGCTGCGCCTCAAGAGGCAGCCCGCGACCCCGCCGGCATCTACTGCCAAACCAGCCTACAAGGGCCCGATCTCGCCGCGATCGCGGAAGCTAAGCAGGGTCGGGCCTGGTTAGAACTTGGATGGGAGACCTCTAGGGAAGACCGGGTGCTCTAGGCTTTTTGCCTCCCGCTCCGCCGTCTCCTTTTGGCGCCCGCGGCGTTGGCGGCTATCTCCGCCCCCCGCCGGGTACAGCTGCAAGCCCCACCTCCTCAGGCCCCTCCCACCACAGCAAGCGTCTTATGAGGCGCTCCCCGCCTGCCTGACCGGCCAGGCGGCCAGAAGGCGTCCCTGGAAGGCAGAGGCACACCAGACGCTCCAGGGGTGGCCTGACGGAAACCAGACGTGGCCGCGGACCCGGGAGCCGTCCGTGAGGCCCGCGAGCCCCTCGACCTGCACCTGGCCGCCCCCACTGGAGCCCAGCCCCGGCGCCGCCACCTGTCTGCCGGGCTGGCTCTCCACAGCTCCATACGGAAAAAGCCGCCCCTCCGCCGTTTCGCCATGGCCGGGGGCGGGAGCGGGATCGAGGGCCCAGGCCGCTTCCCCGGGCCTGCCGGCCACCTGGGGCGGGGTCCTGAGCTCGGACGGTGGCGTGGGGGCAAGGGTGGCGTTGCTGGGTCTAAGGGGCTTTACCAACACAATGCTGGCTCCCACTGGCTTCGGGCCACCTGCTGTCGGGCAGGAGGGCCGGCCCGGTCTGCGGTTGGGCTTCGCCTAACGCAGCGTGGGCCGGCTACTACTATTGCTCTTGCTGATTCTTCTACTTCTATTTCTGGCCCTCTGCAGGTCAAATATGCTGCCACTATTACTGCTGCTGATGCCACTTCTACTGCTGTTTCTACCACTACTACTACTACTACTAGGCCAGTGCATGGCAAATACTACTACTATTACCACCACTGCTGCCATTACTACTACTGCTGCTACTACTACTGCTGCTGCTACTTGTACAGGTGCTGCTGCTACTACTACTACTAATAGCCCAGTGCATGGCAAATATTAACACTACTACTACTGCTGCTGCTTCTACTATTGCTACTACTACTGCTACTACTAGTAGTCCAGTGCATGGCAAATTCTACTACTATTACTACAACAGCTACTGCTGCTAATAGTAATGTTACTACTACTGCTAATGCTAGTAATCTAGTATATGGCAAATACTACTACTATTACTACTAGTGCTGCTGCTGCTACTTCCGCTACTACAACTATCAATACTACTAGCCCAGTGCGTGGCAAATATACTACTATTATTGCTGTGCCTGCTACTTCTACTACTATTCCTGGCCCACTGCAAGTCAAATATGCTGCTCCAATTACTCCTGCTGCTGCCACTTCTACTGCTATTGCTACCACTATTACTACTACTACTAGCCCAGTGCATGGCAAATACTACTACTATTACTACTACTGCTGCTGCTTGTACAAATGCTACTACTACTGCTACTACTAGTAGTCCAGTGCATTGAAAATACTACTACTCCTCCTCCTGATGCTGCTACTACTTCTACTACTAGTATCAATACTACTAGCCCTGTGTATGGCAAATCTACTACTACTACTGCTATGGCTGCTACTTCTATTATCACTACTGGCCCACTGCAGGACAAATCTGCTGGTACTATTACTGCTGCTGATGCCACTTCTATTGCTGATGCTAACTCTACTACTACTGCTACTACTAGCAGTCCACTGCATGGCAAATCTACTACTACTACTTCAATTGCTGCTACTGCTACTACTACTACTGGCCCTCTGCAGGGAATATACGGTGCTACTACTCCTGCTGCTGCAGCCACTTCTCCTGCTGCTACTACCACTACTATTACTACTAGCCCAGTGCATGGCAAATACTACTTCTATTACCACTACTGCTGCTACTTCTACTGCTGCTGCTAGCTCCGTTCCCCGGCCTAGGCGGGCGGCGGGGCCCTGCCGGGACGGGCGGGCCGCTGGGCTGGCGGTAAGGCCCAAGCGCCCGCTAAGCTGCGCCTCAAGAGGCAGCCCGCGACCCCGCCGGCATCTACTGCCAAACCAGCCTACAAGGGCCCGATCTCGCCGCGATCGCGGAAGCTAAGCAGGGTCGGGCCTGGTTAGAACTTGGATGGGAGACCTCTAGGGAAGACCGGGTGCTCTAGGCTTTTTGCCTCCCGCTCCGCCGTCTCCTTTTGGCGCCCGCGGCGTTGGCGGCTATCTCCGCCCCCCGCCGGGTACAGCTGCAAGCCCCACCTCCTCAGGCCCCTCCCACCACAGCAAGCGTCTTATGAGGCGCTCCCCGCCTGCCTGACCGGCCAGGCGGCCAGAAGGCGTCCCTGGAAGGCAGAGGCACACCAGACGCTCCAGGGGTGGCCTGACGGAAACCAGACGTGGCCGCGGACCCGGGAGCCGTCCGTGAGGCCCGCGAGCCCCTCGACCTGCACCTGGCCGCCCCCACTGGAGCCCAGCCCCGGCGCCGCCACCTGTCTGCCGGGCTGGCTCTCCACAGCTCCATACGGAAAATGCCGCCCCTCCGCCGTTTCGCCATGGCCGGGGGCGGGAGCGGGATCGAGGGCCCAGGCCGCTTCCCCGGGCCTGCCGGCCACCTGGGGCGGGGTCCTGAGCTCGGACGGTGGCGTGGGGGCAAGGGTGGCGTTGCTGGGTCTAAGGGGCTTTACCAACACAATGCTGGCTCCCACTGGCTTCGGGCCACCTGCTGTCGGGCAGGAGGGCCGGCCCGGTCTGCGGTTGGGCTTCGCCTAACGCAGCGTGGGCCGGCTACTACTATTGCTCTTGCTGATTCTTCTACTTCTATTTCTGGCCCTCTGCAGGTCAAATATGCTGCCACTATTACTGCTGCTGATGCCACTTCTACTGCTGTTTCTACCACTACTACTACTACTACTAGGCCAGTGCATGGCAAATACTACTACTATTACCACCACTGCTGCCATTACTACTACTGCTGCTACTACTACTGCTGCTGCTACTTGTACAGGTGCTGCTGCTACTACTACTACTAATAGCCCAGTGCATGGCAAATATTAACACTACTACTACTGCTGCTGCTTCTACTATTGCTACTACTACTGCTACTACTAGTAGTCCAGTGCATGGCAAATTCTACTACTATTACTACAACAGCTACTGCTGCTAATAGTAATGTTACTACTACTGCTAATGCTAGTAATCTAGTATATGGCAAATACTACTACTATTACTACTAGTGCTGCTGCTGCTACTTCCGCTACTACAACTATCAATACTACTAGCCCAGTGCGTGGCAAATATACTACTATTATTGCTGTGCCTGCTACTTCTACTACTATTCCTGGCCCACTGCAAGTCAAATATGCTGCTCCAATTACTCCTGCTGCTGCCACTTCTACTGCTATTGCTACCACTATTACTACTACTACTAGCCCAGTGCATGGCAAATACTACTACTATTACTACTACTGCTGCTGCTTGTACAAATGCTACTACTACTGCTACTACTAGTAGTCCAGTGCATTGAAAATACTACTACTCCTCCTCCTGATGCTGCTACTACTTCTACTACTAGTATCAATACTACTAGCCCTGTGTATGGCAAATCTACTACTACTACTGCTATGGCTGCTACTTCTATTATCACTACTGGCCCACTGCAGGACAAATCTGCTGGTACTATTACTGCTGCTGATGCCACTTCTATTGCTGATGCTAACTCTACTACTACTGCTACTACTAGCAGTCCACTGCATGGCAAATCTACTACTACTACTTCAATTGCTGCTACTGCTACTACTACTACTGGCCCTCTGCAGGGAATATATGGTGCTACTACTCCTGCTGCTGCAGCCACTTCTCCTGCTGCTACTACCACTACTATTACTACTAGCCCAGTGCATGGCAAATACTACTTCTATTACCACTACTGCTGCTACTTCTACTGCTGCTGCTAGCTCCGTTCCCCGGCCTAGGCGGGCGGCGGGGCCCTGCCGGGACGGGCGGGCCGCTGGGCTGGCGGTAAGGCCCAAGCGCCCGCTAAGCTGCGCCTCAAGAGGCAGCCCGCGACCCCGCCGGCATCTACTGCCAAACCAGCCTACAAGGGCCCGATCTCGCCGCGATCGCGGAAGCTAAGCAGGGTCGGGCCTGGTTAGAACTTGGATGGGAGACCTCTAGGGAAGACCGGGTGCTCTAGGCTTTTTGCCTCCCGCTCCGCCTTCTCCTTTTGGCGCCCGCGGCATTCGCGGCTATCACCGCCCCCCGCCGGGTACAGCTGCAAGCCCCAACTCCTCAGGCCCCTCCCACCATAGCAAGCGTCTTATGAGGCGCTCCCCGCCTGCCTGACCGGCCAGGCGGCCAGAAGGCGTCCCTGGAAGGCAGAGGCACACCAGACGTTCCGGGGGTGGCCTGACGGAAACCAGACGTGGCCGCGGACCCGGGGGCCGTCCGTGCGGCCCGCGAGCCCCTCGACCTGCACCTGGCCGCCCCCACTGGAACCCAGCCCCGGCGCCGCCACCTGTCTGCCGGGCTGGCTCTCCACAGCTCCATACGGAAAAAGCCGCCCCTCCGCCGTTTCACCATGGCCGGGGGCGGGAGCGGGGTCGAGGGCCCAGGCCGCTTCCCCGGGACTGCCGGCCACCTGGGGCGGGGTCCTGAGCTCGGACGGTGGCGTGGGGGCGAGGGTGGCGTGGCTGGGTCACAGGGGCCGTGCCAACTCAATGGTGGCTCCCAGTGGCTTCGGGCCAGCTTCTGTCAGGCAGGAGGGCCGGTCCGGTCTGCGTCTGAGCTGCGCCTAGCGCAGCGTGGGCGGGCAGGTGGGATGCCCAAGGGACCGCGGTCCCCGGGCCCGGAAGCCTCCTGGGCCACTTCCCCGTGAGCGGCCTGCGGGATCTGGGGCGGGGCGCCAAGCGCCGAAAAGTTTGCTGGCTCCCGCCCGCCCTGGGCTGGGTGGTCGCCAACAACTCCGCCACCCCCAGGTGCCCGAGACCTCCGTTCCCCGGCCTAGGCAGGCGGCGCGGCCCTGCCGGGACGGGCGGGCCGCTGGGCTGACGGTAAGGCCCAAGCGCCCGCTAAGCTGCGCCTCAAGAGGCAGCCCGCGACCCCGCCGGCATCTACTGCCAAACCAGCCTACAAGGGCCCGATCTCGCCGCGATCGCGGAAGCTAAGCAGGGTCGGGCCTGGTTAGAACTTGGATGGGAGACCTCTAGGGAAGACCGGGTGCTCTAGGCTTTTTGCCTCCCGCTCCGCCTTCTCCTTTCAGCTCCCGAGGCGTTCGCGGCTATCTCCGCCCCCCGCCGGGTACAGCTGCAAGCCCCACCTCCTCAGGCCCCTCCCACCACAGCAAGCGTCTTATGAGGCGCTCCCCGCCTGCCTGACCGGCCAGGCGGCCAGAAGGCGTCCCTGGAAGGCAGAGGCACACCAGACGCTCCAGGGATGGCCTGACGGAAACCAGACGTGGCCGCGGACCCGGGGGCCGTCCGTGCGGCCCGCGAGCCCCTCGACCTGTACCTGGCCGCCCCCACTGGAGCCCAGCCCCGGCGCCACCACCTGTCTGCCGGGCTGGCTCTCCACAGCTCCATACGGAAAATGCCGCCCCTCCGCCCTTTCGCCATGGCCGGGGGCGGGAGCGGGATCGAGGGCCCAGGCCGCTTCCCCGGGCCTGCCGGCCACCTGGGGCGGGGTCCTGAGCTCGGACGGTGGCGTGGGGGCAAGGGTGGCGTTGCTGGGTCTAAGGGGCTTTACCAACACAATGCTGGCTCCCACTGGCTTCGGGCCACCTGCTGTCAGGCAGGAGGGCCGGCCCGGTCTGCGGTTGGGCTTCGCCTAACGCAGCGTGGGCCGGCTACTACTATTGCTCTTGCTGATTCTTCTACTTCTATTTCTGGCCCTCTGCAGGTCAAATATGCTGCCACTATTACTGCTGCTGATGCCACTTCTACTGCTGTTTCTACCACTACTACTACTACTACTAGGCCAGTGCATGGCAAATACTACTACTATTACCACCACTGCTGCCATTACTACTACTGCTGCTACTACTACTGCTGCTGCTACTTGTACAGGTGCTGCTGCTACTACTACTACTAATAGCCCAGTGCATGGCAAATATTAACACTACTACTACTGCTGCTGCTTCTACTATTGCTACTACTACTGCTACTACTAGTAGTCCAGTGCATGGCAAATTCTACTACTATTACTACAACAGCTACTGCTGCTAATAGTAATGTTACTACTACTGCTAATGCTAGTAATCTAGTATATGGCAAATACTACTACTATTACTACTAGTGCTGCTGCTGCTACTTCCGCTACTACAACTATCAATACTACTAGCCCAGTGCGTGGCAAATATACTACTATTATTGCTGTGCCTGCTACTTCTACTACTATTCCTGGCCCACTGCAAGTCAAATATGCTGCTCCAATTACTCCTGCTGCTGCCACTTCTACTGCTATTGCTACCACTATTACTACTACTACTAGCCCAGTGCATGGCAAATACTACTACTATTACTACTACTGCTGCTGCTTGTACAAATGCTACTACTACTGCTACTACTAGTAGTCCAGTGCATTGAAAATACTACTACTACTCCTCCTGATGCTGCTACTACTTCTACTACTAGTATCAATACTACTAGCCCTGTGTATGGCAAATCTACTACTACTACTGCTATGGCTGCTACTTCTATTATCACTACTGGCCCACTGCAGGACAAATCTGCTGGTACTATTACTGCTGCTGATGCCACTTCTATTGCTGATGCTAACTCTACTACTACTGCTACTACTAGCAGTCCACTGCATGGCAAATCTACTACTACTACTTCAATTGCTGCTACTGCTACTACTACTACTGGCCCTCTGCAGGGAATATACGGTGCTACTACTCCTGCTGCTGCAGCCACTTCTCCTGCTGCTACTACCACTACTATTACTACTAGCCCAGTGCATGGCAAATACTACTTCTATTACCACTACTGCTGCTACTTCTACTGCTGCTGCTAGCTCCGTTCCCCGGCCTAGGCGGGCGGCGGGGCCCTGCCGGGACGGGCGGGCCGCTGGGCTGGCGGTAAGGCCCAAGCGCCCGCTAAGCTGCGCCTCAAGAGGCAGCCCGCGACCCCGCCGGCATCTACTGCCAAACCAGCCTACAAGGGCCCGATCTCGCCGCGATCGCGGAAGCTAAGCAGGGTCGGGCCTGGTTAGAACTTGGATGGGAGACCTCTAGGGAAGACCGGGTGCTCTAGGCTTTTTGCCTCCCGCTCCGCCGTCTCCTTTTGGCGCCCGCGGCGTTGGCGGCTATCTCCGCCCCCCGCCGGGTACAGCTGCAAGCCCCACCTCCTCAGGCCCCTCCCACCACAGCAAGCGTCTTATGAGGCGCTCCCCGCCTGCCTGACCGGCCAGGCGGCCAGAAGGCGTCCCTGGAAGGCAGAGGCACACCAGACGCTCCAGGGGTGGCCTGACGGAAACCAGACGTGGCCGCGGACCCGGGAGCCGTCCGTGAGGCCCGCGAGCCCCTCGACCTGCACCTGGCCGCCCCCACTGGAGCCCAGCCCCGGCGCCGCCACCTGTCTGCCGGGCTGGCTCTCCACAGCTCCATACGGAAAAAGCCGCCCCTCCGCCGTTTCGCCATGGCCGGGGGCGGGAGCGGGATCGAGGGCCCAGGCCGCTTCCCCGGGCCTGCCGGCCACCTGGGGCGGGGTCCTGAGCTCGGACGGTGGCGTGGGGGCAAGGGTGGCGTTGCTGGGTCTAAGGGGCTTTACCAACACAATGCTGGCTCCCACTGGCTTCGGGCCACCTGCTGTCGGGCAGGAGGGCCGGCCCAGTCTGCGGTTGGGCTTCGCCTAACGCATCGTGGGCCGGCTACTACTATTGCTCTTGCTGATTCTTCTACTTCTATTTCTGGCCCTCTGCAGGTCAAATATGCTGCCACTATTACTGCTGCTGATGCCACTTCTACTGCTGTTTCTACCACTACTACTACTACTACTAGGCCAGTGCATGGCAAATACTACTACTATTACCACCACTGCTGCCATTACTACTACTGCTGCTACTACTACTGCTGCTGCTACTTGTACAGGTGCTGCTGCTACTACTACTACTAATAGCCCAGTGCATGGCAAATATTAACACTACTACTACTGCTGCTGCTTCTACTATTGCTACTACTACTGCTACTACTAGTAGTCCAGTGCATGGCAAATTCTACTACTATTACTACAACAGCTACTGCTGCTAATAGTAATGTTACTACTACTGCTAATGCTAGTAATCTAGTATATGGCAAATACTACTACTATTACTACTAGTGCTGCTGCTGCTACTTCCGCTACTACAACTATCAATACTACTAGCCCAGTGCGTGGCAAATATACTACTATTATTGCTGTGCCTGCTACTTCTACTACTATTCCTGGCCCACTGCAAGTCAAATATGCTGCTCCAATTACTCCTGCTGCTGCCACTTCTACTGCTATTGCTACCACTATTACTACTACTACTAGCCCAGTGCATGGCAAATACTACTACTATTACTACTACTGCTGCTGCTTGTACAAATGCTACTACTACTGCTACTACTAGTAGTCCAGTGCATTGAAAATACTACTACTACTCCTCCTGATGCTGCTACTACTTCTACTACTAGTATCAATACTACTAGCCCTGTGTATGGCAAATCTACTACTACTACTGCTATGGCTGCTACTTCTATTATCACTACTGGCCCACTGCAGGACAAATCTGCTGGTACTATTACTGCTGCTGATGCCACTTCTATTGCTGATGCTAACTCTACTACTACTGCTACTACTAGCAGTCCACTGCATGGCAAATCTACTACTACTACTTCAATTGCTGCTACTGCTACTACTACTACTGGCCCTCTGCAGGGAATATACGGTGCTACTACTCCTGCTGCTGCAGCCACTTCTCCTGCTGCTACTACCACTACTATTACTACTAGCCCAGTGCATGGCAAATACTACTTCTATTACCACTACTGCTGCTACTTCTACTGCTGCTGCTAGCTCCGTTCCCCGGCCTAGGCGGGCGGCGGGGCCCTGCCGGGACGGGCGGGCCGCTGGGCTGGCGGTAAGGCCCAAGCGCCCGCTAAGCTGCGCCTCAAGAGGCAGCCCGCGACCCCGCCGGCATCTACTGCCAAACCAGCCTACAAGGGCCCGATCTCGCCGCGATCGCGGAAGCTAAGCAGGGTCGGGCCTGGTTAGAACTTGGATGGGAGACCTCTAGGGAAGACCGGGTGCTCTAGGCTTTTTGCCTCCCGCTCCACCGTCTCCTTTTGGCGCCCGCGGCGTTGGCGGCTATCTCCGCCCCCCGCCGGGTACAGCTGCAAGCCCCACCTCCTCAGGCCCCTCCCACCACAGCAAGCGTCTTATGAGGCGCTCCCCGCCTGCCTGACCGGCCAGGCGGCCAGAAGGCGTCCCTGGAAGGCAGAGGCACACCAGACGCTCCAGGGGTGGCCTGACGGAAACCAGACGTGGCCGCGGACCCGGGAGCCGTCCGTGAGGCCCGCGAGCCCCTCGACCTGCACCTGGCCGCCCCCACTGGAGCCCAGCCCCGGCGCCGCCACCTGTCTGCCGGGCTGGCTCTCCACAGCTCCATACGGAAAAAGCCGCCCCTCCGCCGTTTCGCCATGGCCGGGGGCGGGAGCGGGATCGAGGGCCCAGGCCGCTTCCCCGGGCCTGCCGGCCACCTGGGGCGGGGTCCTGAGCTCGGACGGTGGCGTGGGGGCAAGGGTGGCGTTGCTGGGTCTAAGGGGCTTTACCAACACAATGCTGGCTCCCACTGGCTTCGGGCCACCTGCTGTCGGGCAGGAGGGCCGGCCCAGTCTGCGGTTGGGCTTCGCCTAACGCAGCGTGGGCCGGCTACTACTATTGCTCTTGCTGATTCTTCTACTTCTATTTCTGGCCCTCTGCAGGTCAAATATGCTACCACTATTACTGCTGCTGATGCCACTTCTACTGCTGTTTCTACCACTACTACTACTACTACTAGGCCAGTGCATGGCAAATACTACTACTATTACCACCACTGCTGCCATTACTACTACTGCTGCTACTACTACTGCTGCTGCTACTTGTACAGGTGCTGCTGCTACTACTACTACTAATAGCCCAGTGCATGGCAAATATTAACACTACTACTACTGCTGCTGCTTCTACTATTGCTACTACTACTGCTACTACTAGTAGTCCAGTGCATGGCAAATTCTACTACTATTACTACAACAGCTACTGCTGCTAATAGTAATGTTACTACTACTGCTAATGCTAGTAATCTAGTATATGGCAAATACTACTACTATTACTACTAGTGCTGCTGCTGCTACTTCCGCTACTACAACTATCAATACTACTAGCCCAGTGCGTGGCAAATATACTACTATTATTGCTGTGCCTGCTACTTCTACTACTATTCCTGGCCCACTGCAAGTCAAATCTGCTGCTCCAATTACTCCTGCTGCTGCCACTTCTACTGCTATTGCTACCACTATTACTACTACTACTAGCCCAGTGCATGGCAAATACTACTACTATTACTACTACTGCTGCTGCTTGTACAAATGCTACTACTACTGCTACTACTAGTAGTCCAGTGCATTGAAAATACTACTACTCCTCCTCCTGATGCTGCTACTACTTCTACTACTAGTATCAATACTACTAGCCCTGTGTATGGCAAATCTACTACTACTACTGCTATGGCTGCTACTTCTATTATCACTACTGGCCCACTGCAGGACAAATCTGCTGGTACTATTACTGCTGCTGATGCCACTTCTATTGCTGATGCTAACTCTACTACTACTGCTACTACTAGCAGTCCACTGCATGGCAAATCTACTACTACTACTTCAATTGCTGCTACTGCTACTACTACTACTGGCCCTCTGCAGGGAATATACGGTGCTACTACTCCTGCTGCTGCAGCCACTTCTCCTGCTGCTACTACCACTACTATTACTACTAGCCCAGTGCATGGCAAATACTACTTCTATTACCACTACTGCTGCTACTTCTACTGCTGCTGCTAGCTCCGTTCCCCGGCCTAGGCGGGCGGCGGGGCCCTGCCGGGACGGGCGGGCCGCTGGGCTGGCGGTAAGGCCCAAGCGCCCGCTAAGCTGCGCCTCAAGAGGCAGCCCGCGACCCCGCCGGCATCTACTGCCAAACCAGCCTACAAGGGCCCGATCTCGCCGCGATCGCGGAAGCTAAGCAGGGTCGGGCCTGGTTAGAACTTGGATGGGAGACCTCTAGGGAAGACCGGGTGCTCTAGGCTTTTTGCCTCCCGCTCCGCCGTCTCCTTTTGGCGCCCGCGGCGTTGGCGGCTATCTCCGCCCCCCGCCGGGTACAGCTGCAAGCCCCACCTCCTCAGGCCCCTCCCACCACAGCAAGCGTCTTATGAGGCGCTCCCCGCCTGCCTGACCGGCCAGGCGGCCAGAAGGCGTCCCTGGAAGGCAGAGGCACACCAGACGCTCCAGGGGTGGCCTGACGGAAACCAGACGTGGCCGCGGACCCGGGAGCCGTCCGTGAGGCCCGCGAGCCCCTCGACCTGCACCTGGCCGCCCCCACTGGAGCCCAGCCCCGGCGCCGCCACCTGTCTGCCGGGCTGGCTCTCCACAGCTCCATACGGAAAATGCCGCCCCTCCGCCGTTTCGCCATGGCCGGGGGCGGGAGCGGGATCGAGGGCCCAGGCCGCTTCCCCGGGCCTGCCGGCCACCTGGGGCGGGGTCCTGAGCTCGGACGGTGGCGTGGGGGCAAGGGTGGCGTTGCTGGGTCTAAGGGGCTTTACCAACACAATGCTGGCTCCCACTGGCTTCGGGCCACCTGCTGTCGGGCAGGAGGGCCGGCCCGGTCTGCGGTTGGGCTTCGCCTAACGCAGCGTGGGCCGGCTACTACTATTGCTCTTGCTGATTCTTCTACTTCTATTTCTGGCCCTCTGCAGGTCAAATATGCTGCCACTATTACTGCTGCTGATGCCACTTCTACTGCTGTTTCTACCACTACTACTACTACTACTAGGCCAGTGCATGGCAAATACTACTACTATTACCACCACTGCTGCCATTACTACTACTGCTGCTACTACTACTGCTGCTGCTACTTGTACAGGTGCTGCTGCTACTACTACTACTAATAGCCCAGTGCATGGCAAATATTAACACTACTACTACTGCTGCTGCTTCTACTATTGCTACTACTACTGCTACTACTAGTAGTCCAGTGCATGGCAAATTCTACTACTATTACTACAACAGCTACTGCTGCTAATAGTAATGTTACTACTACTGCTAATGCTAGTAATCTAGTATATGGCAAATACTACTACTATTACTACTAGTGCTGCTGCTGCTACTTCCGCTACTACAACTATCAATACTACTAGCCCAGTGCGTGGCAAATATACTACTATTATTGCTGTGCCTGCTACTTCTACTACTATTCCTGGCCCACTGCAAGTCAAATATGCTGCTCCAATTACTCCTGCTGCTGCCACTTCTACTGCTATTGCTACCACTATTACTACTACTACTAGCCCAGTGCATGGCAAATACTACTACTATTACTACTACTGCTGCTGCTTGTACAAATGCTACTACTACTGCTACTACTAGTAGTCCAGTGCATTGAAAATACTACTACTCCTCCTCCTGATGCTGCTACTACTTCTACTACTAGTATCAATACTACTAGCCCTGTGTATGGCAAATCTACTACTACTACTGCTATGGCTGCTACTTCTATTATCACTACTGGCCCACTGCAGGACAAATCTGCTGGTACTATTACTGCTGCTGATGCCACTTCTATTGCTGATGCTAACTCTACTACTACTGCTACTACTAGCAGTCCACTGCATGGCAAATCTACTACTACTACTTCAATTGCTGCTACTGCTACTACTACTACTGGCCCTCTGCAGGGAATATACGGTGCTACTACTCCTGCTGCTGCAGCCACTTCTCCTGCTGCTACTACCACTACTATTACTACTAGCCCAGTGCATGGCAAATACTACTTCTATTACCACTACTGCTGCTACTTCTACTGCTGCTGCTAGCTCCGTTCCCCGGACTAGGCGGGCGGCGGGGCCCTGCCGGGACGGGCGGGCCGCTGGGCTGGCGGTAAGGCCCAAGCGCCCGCTAAGCTGCGCCTCAAGAGGCAGCCCGCGACCCCGCCGGCATCTACTGCCAAACCAGCCTACAAGGGCCCGATCTCGCCGCGATCGCGGAAGCTAAGCAGGGTCGGGCCTGGTTAGAACTTGGATGGGAGACCTCTAGGGAAGACCGGGTGCTCTAGGCTTTTTGCCTCCCGCTCCGCCGTCTCCTTTTGGCGCCCGCGGCGTTGGCGGCTATCTCCGCCCCCCGCCGGGTACAGCTGCAAGCCCCACCTCCTCAGGCCCCTCCCACCACAGCAAGCGTCTTATGAGGCGCTCCCCGCCTGCCTGACCGGCCAGGCGGCCAGAAGGCGTCCCTGGAAGGCAGAGGCACACCAGACGCTCCAGGGGTGGCCTGACGGAAACCAGACGTGGCCGCGGACCCGGGAGCCGTCCGTGAGGCCCGCGAGCCCCTCGACCTGCACCTGGCCGCCCCCACTGGAGCCCAGCCCCGGCGCCGCCACCTGTCTGCCGGGCTGGCTCTCCACAGCTCCATACGGAAAAAGCCGCCCCTCCGCCGTTTCGCCATGGCCGGGGGCGGGAGCGGGATCGAGGGCCCAGGCCGCTTCCCCGGGCCTGCCGGCCACCTGGGGCGGGGTCCTGAGCTCGGACGGTGGCGTGGGGGCAAGGGTGGCGTTGCTGGGTCTAAGGGGCTTTACCAACACAATGCTGGCTCCCACTGGCTTCGGGCCACCTGCTGTCGGGCAGGAGGGCCGGCCCGGTCTGCGGTTGGGCTTCGCCTAACGCAGCGTGGGCCGGCTACTACTATTGCTCTTGCTGATTCTTCTACTTCTATTTCTGGCCCTCTGCAGGTCAAATATGCTGCCACTATTACTGCTGCTGATGCCACTTCTACTGCTGTTTCTACCACTACTACTACTACTACTAGGCCAGTGCATGGCAAATACTACTACTATTACCACCACTGCTGCCATTACTACTACTGCTGCTACTACTACTGCTGCTGCTACTTGTACAGGTGCTGCTGCTACTACTACTACTAATAGCCCAGTGCATGGCAAATATTAACACTACTACTACTGCTGCTGCTTCTACTATTGCTACTACTACTGCTACTACTAGTAGTCCAGTGCATGGCAAATTCTACTACTATTACTACAACAGCTACTGCTGCTAATAGTAATGTTACTACTACTGCTAATGCTAGTAATCTAGTATATGGCAAATACTACTACTATTACTACTAGTGCTGCTGCTGCTACTTCCGCTACTACAACTATCAATACTACTAGCCCAGTGCGTGGCAAATATACTACTATTATTGCTGTGCCTGCTACTTCTACTACTATTCCTGGCCCACTGCAAGTCAAATATGCTGCTCCAATTACTCCTGCTGCTGCCACTTCTACTGCTATTGCTACCACTATTACTACTACTACTAGCCCAGTGCATGGCAAATACTACTACTATTACTACTACTGCTGCTGCTTGTACAAATGCTACTACTACTGCTACTACTAGTAGTCCAGTGCATTGAAAATACTACTACTCCTCCTCCTGATGCTGCTACTACTTCTACTACTAGTATCAATACTACTAGCCCTGTGTATGGCAAATCTACTACTACTACTGCTATGGCTGCTACTTCTATTATCACTACTGGCCCACTGCAGGACAAATCTGCTGGTACTATTACTGCTGCTGATGCCACTTCTATTGCTGATGCTAACTCTACTACTACTGCTACTACTAGCAGTCCACTGCATGGCAAATCTACTACTACTACTTCAATTGCTGCTACTGCTACTACTACTACTGGCCCTCTGCAGGGAATATACGGTGCTACTACTCCTGCTGCTGCAGCCACTTCTCCTGCTGCTACTACCACTACTATTACTACTAGCCCAGTGCATGGCAAATACTACTTCTATTACCACTACTGCTGCTACTTCTACTGCTGCTGCTAGCTCCGTTCCCCGGCCTAGGCGGGCGGCGGGGCCCTGCCGGGACGGGCGGGCCGCTGGGCTGGCGGTAAGGCCCAAGCGCCCGCTAAGCTGCGCCTCAAGAGGCAGCCCGCGACCCCGCCGGCATCTACTGCCAAACCAGCCTACAAGGGCCCGATCTCGCCGCGATCGCGGAAGCTAAGCAGGGTCGGGCCTGGTTAGAACTTGGATGGGAGACCTCTAGGGAAGACCGGGTGCTCTAGGCTTTTTGCCTCCCGCTCCGCCGTCTCCTTTTGGCGCCCGCGGCGTTGGCGGCTATCTCCGCCCCCCGCCGGGTACAGCTGCAAGCCCCACCTCCTCAGGCCCCTCCCACCACAGCAAGCGTCTTATGAGGCGCTCCCCGCCTGCCTGACCGGCCAGGCGGCCAGAAGGCGTCCCTGGAAGGCAGAGGCACACCAGACGCTCCAGGGGTGGCCTGACGGAAACCAGACGTGGCCGCGGACCCGGGAGCCGTCCGTGAGGCCCGCGAGCCCCTCGACCTGCACCTGGCCGCCCCCACTGGAGCCCAGCCCCGGCGCCGCCACCTGTCTGCCGGGCTGGCTCTCCACAGCTCCATACGGAAAATGCCGCCCCTCCGCCGTTTCGCCATGGCCGGGGGCGGGAGCGGGATCGAGGGCCCAGGCCGCTTCCCCGGGCCTGCCGGCCACCTGGGGCGGGGTCCTGAGCTCGGACGGTGGCGTGGGGGCAAGGGTGGCGTTGCTGGGTCTAAGGGGCTTTACCAACACAATGCTGGCTCCCACTGGCTTCGGGCCACCTGCTGTCGGGCAGGAGGGCCGGCCCGGTCTGCGGTTGGGCTTCGCCTAACGCAGCGTGGGCCGGCTACTACTATTGCTCTTGCTGATTCTTCTACTTCTATTTCTGGCCCTCTGCAGGTCAAATATGCTGCCACTATTACTGCTGCTGATGCCACTTCTACTGCTGTTTCTACCACTACTACTACTACTACTAGGCCAGTGCATGGCAAATACTACTACTATTACCACCACTGCTGCCATTACTACTACTGCTGCTACTACTACTGCTGCTGCTACTTGTACAGGTGCTGCTGCTACTACTACTACTAATAGCCCAGTGCATGGCAAATATTAACACTACTACTACTGCTGCTGCTTCTACTATTGCTACTACTACTGCTACTACTAGTAGTCCAGTGCATGGCAAATTCTACTACTATTACTACAACAGCTACTGCTGCTAATAGTAATGTTACTACTACTGCTAATGCTAGTAATCTAGTATATGGCAAATACTACTACTATTACTACTAGTGCTGCTGCTGCTACTTCCGCTACTACAACTATCAATACTACTAGCCCAGTGCGTGGCAAATATACTACTATTATTGCTGTGCCTGCTACTTCTACTACTATTCCTGGCCCACTGCAAGTCAAATATGCTGCTCCAATTACTCCTGCTGCTGCCACTTCTACTGCTATTGCTACCACTATTACTACTACTACTAGCCCAGTGCATGGCAAATACTACTACTATTACTACTACTGCTGCTGCTTGTACAAATGCTACTACTACTGCTACTACTAGTAGTCCAGTGCATTGAAAATACTACTACTCCTCCTCCTGATGCTGCTACTACTTCTACTACTAGTATCAATACTACTAGCCCTGTGTATGGCAAATCTACTACTACTACTGCTATGGCTGCTACTTCTATTATCACTACTGGCCCACTGCAGGACAAATCTGCTGGTACTATTACTGCTGCTGATGCCACTTCTATTGCTGATGCTAACTCTACTACTACTGCTACTACTAGCAGTCCACTGCATGGCAAATCTACTACTACTACTTCAATTGCTGCTACTGCTACTACTACTACTGGCCCTCTGCAGGGAATATACGGTGCTACTACTCCTGCTGCTGCAGCCACTTCTCCTGCTGCTACTACCACTACTATTACTACTAGCCCAGTGCATGGCAAATACTACTTCTATTACCACTACTGCTGCTACTTCTACTGCTGCTGCTAGCTCCGTTCCCCGGCCTAGGCGGGCGGCGGGGCCCTGCCGGGACGGGCGGGCCGCTGGGCTGGCGGTAAGGCCCAAGCGCCCGCTAAGCTGCGCCTCAAGAGGCAGCCCGCGACCCCGCCGGCATCTACTGCCAAACCAGCCTACAAGGGCCCGATCTCGCCGCGATCGCGGAAGCTAAGCAGGGTCGGGCCTGGTTAGAACTTGGATGGGAGACCTCTAGGGAAGACCGGGTGCTCTAGGCTTTTTGCCTCCCGCTCCGCCGTCTCCTTTTGGCGCCCGCGGCGTTGGCGGCTATCTCCGCCCCCCGCCGGGTACAGCTGCAAGCCCCACCTCCTCAGGCCCCTCCCACCACAGCAAGCGTCTTATGAGGCGCTCCCCGCCTGCCTGACCGGCCAGGCGGCCAGAAGGCGTCCCTGGAAGGCAGAGGCACACCAGACGCTCCAGGGGTGGCCTGACGGAAACCAGACGTGGCCGCGGACCCGGGAGCCGTCCGTGAGGCCCGCGAGCCCCTCGACCTGCACCTGGCCGCCCCCACTGGAGCCCAGCCCCGGCGCCGCCACCTGTCTGCCGGGCTGGCTCTCCACAGCTCCATACGGAAAATGCCGCCCCTCCGCCGTTTCGCCATGGCCGGGGGCGGGAGCGGGATCGAGGGCCCAGGCCGCTTCCCCGGGCCTGCCGGCCACCTGGGGCGGGGTCCTGAGCTCGGACGGTGGCGTGGGGGCAAGGGTGGCGTTGCTGGGTCTAAGGGGCTTTACCAACACAATGCTGGCTCCCACTGGCTTCGGGCCACCTGCTGTCGGGCAGGAGGGCCGGCCCGGTCTGCGGTTGGGCTTCGCCTAACGCAGCGTGGGCCGGCTACTACTATTGCTCTTGCTGATTCTTCTACTTCTATTTCTGGCCCTCTGCAGGTCAAATATGCTGCCACTATTACTGCTGCTGATGCCACTTCTACTGCTGTTTCTACCACTACTACTACTACTACTAGGCCAGTGCATGGCAAATACTACTACTATTACCACCACTGCTGCCATTACTACTACTGCTGCTACTACTACTGCTGCTGCTACTTGTACAGGTGCTGCTGCTACTACTACTACTAATAGCCCAGTGCATGGCAAATATTAACACTACTACTACTGCTGCTGCTTCTACTATTGCTACTACTACTGCTACTACTAGTAGTCCAGTGCATGGCAAATTCTACTACTATTACTACAACAGCTACTGCTGCTAATAGTAATGTTACTACTACTGCTAATGCTAGTAATCTAGTATATGGCAAATACTACTACTATTACTACTAGTGCTGCTGCTGCTACTTCCGCTACTACAACTATCAATACTACTAGCCCAGTGCGTGGCAAATATACTACTATTATTGCTGTGCCTGCTACTTCTACTACTATTCCTGGCCCACTGCAAGTCAAATATGCTGCTCCAATTACTCCTGCTGCTGCCACTTCTACTGCTATTGCTACCACTATTACTACTACTACTAGCCCAGTGCATGGCAAATACTACTACTATTACTACTACTGCTGCTGCTTGTACAAATGCTACTACTACTGCTACTACTAGTAGTCCAGTGCATTGAAAATACTACTACTCCTCCTCCTGATGCTGCTACTACTTCTACTACTAGTATCAATACTACTAGCCCTGTGTATGGCAAATCTACTACTACTACTGCTATGGCTGCTACTTCTATTATCACTACTGGCCCACTGCAGGACAAATCTGCTGGTACTATTACTGCTGCTGATGCCACTTCTATTGCTGATGCTAACTCTACTACTACTGCTACTACTAGCAGTCCACTGCATGGCAAATCTACTACTACTACTTCAATTGCTGCTACTGCTACTACTACTACTGGCCCTCTGCAGGGAATATACGGTGCTACTACTCCTGCTGCTGCAGCACTTCTCCTGCTGCTACTACCACTACTATTACTACTAGCCCAGTGCATGGCAAATACTACTTCTATTACCACTACTGCTGCTACTTCTACTGCTGCTGCTAGCTCCGTTCCCCGGCCTAGGCGGGCGGCGGGGGCCCTGCCGGGACGGGCGGGCCGCTGGGCTGGCGGTAAGGCCCAAGCGCCCGCTAAGCTGCGCCTCAAGAGGCAGCCCGCGACCCCGCCGGCATCTACTGCCAAACCAGCCTACAAGGGCCCGATCTCGCGCGATCGCGGAAGCTAAGCAGGGTCGGGCCTGGTTAGAACTTGGATGGGAGACCTCTAGGGAAGACCGGGTGCTCTAGGCTTTTTGCCCTCCCGCTCCGCCGTCTCCTTTTGGCGCCCGCGGCGTTGGCGGCTATCTCCGCCCCCCGCCGGGGTACAGCTGCAAGCCCCACCTCCTCAGGCCCCTCCCACCACAGCAAGCGTCTTATGAGGCGCTCCCCGCCTGCCTGAACCGGCCAGGCGGCCAGAAGGCGTCCCTGGAAGGCAGAGGCACACACAGACGCTCCAGGGGTGGCCTGACGGAAACCAGACGTGGCCGCGGACCCGGGAGCCGTCCGTGAGGCCCGCGAGCCCCTCGACCTGCACCTGGCCGCCCCCACCTGGAGCCCAGCCCCGGCGCCGCCACCTGTCTGCCGGGCTGGCTCTCCACAGCTCCATACGGAAAATGCCGCCCCTCCGCCGTTTCGCCATGGCCGGGGGGCGGGAGCGGATCGAGGGCCCAGGCCGCTTCCCCGGGCCTGCCCGGCCACCTGGGGCGGGGGTCCTGAGCTCGGACGGTGGCGTGGGGGCAAGGGTGGCGTTGCTGGGTCTAAGGGGCTTTACCAACACAATGCTGGCTCCCACTGGCTTCGGGCCACCTGCTGTCGGGCAGGAGGGCCGGCCCGGTCTGCGGTTGGGCTTCGCCTAACGCAGCGTGGGCCGGCTACTACTATTGCTCTTGCTGATTCTTCTACTTCTATTTCTGGCCCTCTGCAGGGTCAAATATGCTGCCACTATTACTGCTGCTGATGCCACTTCTACTGCTGTTTCTACCACTACTACTACTACTACTAGGCCATGCATGGCAAATACTACTACTATTACCACCACTGCTGCCATTACTACTACTGCTGCTACTACTACTGCTGCTGCTACTTGTACAGGTGCTGCTGCTACTACTACTACTAATAGCCCAGTGCATGGCAAATATTAACACTACTACTACTGCTGCTGCTTCTACTATTGCTACTACTACTGCTACTACTAGTAGTCCAGTGCATGGCAAATTCTACTACTATTACTACAACAGCTACTGCTGCTAATAGTAATGTTACTACTACTGCTAATGCTAGTAATCTAGTATATGGCAAATACTACTACTATTACTACTAGTGCTGCTGCTGCTACTTCGCTACTACAAACTATCAATACTACTAGCCCAGTGCGTGGCAAAATATACTACTATTATTGCTGTGCCTGCTACTTCTACTACTATTCCTGGCCCACTGCAAGTCAAATATGCTGCTCCAATTACTCCTGCTGCTGCCACTTCTACTGCTATTGCTACCACTATTACTACTACTACTAGCCCAGTGCATGGCAAATACTACTACTATTACTACTACTGCTGCTGCTTGTACAAATGCTACTACTACTGCTACTACTAGTAGTCCAGTGCATTGAAAAATACTACTACTCCTCCTCCTGATGCTGCTACTACTTCTACTACTAGTATCAATACTACTAGCCCTGTGTATGGCAAATCTACTACTACTACTGCTATGGCTGCTACTTCTATTATCACTACTGGCCCACTGCAGGACAAATCTGCTGGTACTATTACTGCTGCTGATGCCACTTCTATTGCTGATGCTAACTCCTACTACTACTGCTACTACTAGCAGTCCACTGCATGGCAAATCTACTACTACTACTTCAATTGCTGCTACTGCTACTACTACTACTGGCCCTCTGCAGGGAATATACGGTGCTACTACTCCCTGCTGCTGCAGCCACTTCTCCTGCTGCTACTACCACTACTATTACTACTAGCCCAGTGCATGGCAAAATACTACTTCTATTACCACTACTGCTGCTACTTCTACTGCTGCTGCTAGCTCCGTTCCCCGGCCTAGGCGGGGCGGCGGGGCCCTGCCGGGACGGGCGGGCCGCTGGGCTGGCGGTAAGGCCCAAGCGCCCGCTAAGCTGCGCCTCAAGAGGCAGCCCGCGACCCCGCCGGCATCTACTGCCAAACCAGCCTACAAGGGCCCGATCTCGCCGCGATCGCGGAAGCTAAGCAGGGTCGGGCCTGGTTAGAACTTGGATGGGAGACCTCTAGGGAAGACCGGGTGCTCTAGGCTTTTTTGCCTCCCCGCTCCGCCGTCTCCTTTTGGCGCCCGCGGCGTTGGCGGCTATCTCCGCCCCCCGCCGGGTACAGCTGCAAGCCCCACCTCCTCAGGCCCCTCCCACCACAGCAAGCGTCTTATGAGGCGCTCCCCGCCTGCCTGACCGGCCAGGCGGCCAGAAGGCGTCCCTGGAAGGCAGAGGCACACCAGACGCTCCAGGGGTGGCCTGACGGAAACCAGACGTGGCCGCGGACCCGGGAGCCGTCCGTGAGGCCCGCGAGCCCCTCGACCTGCACCTGGCCGCCCCCACTGGAGCCCAGCCCCGGCGCCGCCACCTGTCTGCCGGGGCTGGCTCTCCACAGCTCCATACGGAAAATGCCGCCCCTCCGCCGTTTCGCCATGGCCGGGGGCGGGGAGCGGGATCGAGGGCCCAGGCCCGCTTCCCCGGGCCTGCCGGCCACCTGGGGCGGGGTCCTGAGCTCGGACGGTGGCGTGGGGGCAAGGGTGGCGTTGCTGGGTCTAAGGGGCTTTACCAACACAATGCTGGCTCCCACTGGCTTCGGGCCACCTGCTGTCGGGCAGGAGGGCCGGCCCGGTCTGCGGTTGGGCTTCGCCTAACGCAGCGTGGGCCGGCTACTACTATTGCTCTTGCTGATTCTTCTACTTCTATTTCTGGCCTCTGCAGGTCAAATATGCTGCCACTATTACTGCTGCTGATGCCACTTCTACTGCTGTTTCTACCACTACTACTACTACTACTAGGCCAGTGCATGGCAAATACTACTACTATTACCACCACTGCTGCCATTACTACTACTGCTGCTACTACTACTGCTGCTGCTACTTGTACAGGGTGCTGCTGCTACTACTACTACTAATAGCCCAGTGCATGGCAAATATTAACACTACTACTACTGCTGCTGCTTCTACTATTGCTACTACTACTGCTACTACTAGTAGTCCAGTGCATGGCAAATTCTTACTACTATTACTACAACAGCTA